>NC_143409.1:18902348-19053863 GCF_052110815.1 Crocodylus siamensis | reverse complement strand
GATCCTATGACCCCAGCTGACTTCCTGCCCTTTGGGCAGGGGGCTGGACTCGATGATCTCCCGAGGTCCCTTCCAGCCCTGATGTCTATGAAATCTATGAACCCAAGTTTTGACCCTGAATGAAACAGAGTGAAAGTTGCAGTGCTCTTCCTATACTTGTATCCTTACAGAATCATGCAGATGTAGCCCCTCACATCAGTATGCTTTGCTGTTGATAAAATCATTATGTCTGTGTGGAATAAGTGTATGAGGAAGCCTGGGGTAGAGGGAGAGGGGTGTCTTGCTCCCGATTCTTAGTGAAAAGTGCCACGTGGCAGGAAGTGTCACTGTATCTGGCATTAGTAAGGACCCTGGTTGGACATCTCAGCAGAGGTTAAGGCTGAATGAACATTGACAGATCCTGTCACTGGAGGTGCTGCTAGGTCAGCGATAGGGATGTTAGAGAAGTTTGTCCTCCCAATGATCATGGAGGGATCTGTTTCCAGAGTAGCCATTTGCTCTTTTCACAGGCTCAGCATTGTCAGCTTCTGGGGAGTTGCTATCAGCTATTTCAAATTCAGGTTTCTGAGTGTGCTTAGGCATGGGAAAGGGCCTGGGAGCACTTCAGAAAGGTGAGAAACCTGGACAGCCACAGCTCTGCCTGCTCAATGTGATGTCTTGTGATGCATCTTGGCATTTTGAGATGGTCCATTGGGCACCTAAACTCTTTCCTTGTCAGTGCTCATGGACTGTGCAGTTTCTTCTAAGGATGGAGTCCAGCTCATGTATTTATGTTATCTTCACAATACTTGAAATAGTGCCTGAACCCCTAGAAGCTTGCTTTTGAGCTTTTAACCCTGTAATATGGGAATAAAATATGCTGTGTTGAGTTCTGCTGCCACCTGCTGGTCAGTCCCAGCCGTGCGGCTCCAATGTCAACTGTCTTTGTTGGCTCCTGGCAATTTACATTCCAGAAAATGCAGTGGTGACGGAAAGGCTTTGCTCCCATTAGTCATAATCCTAAACCAGCTTTTTTTTTTTAAACTCTGCAAAACAAAATTAATTGAGGGGACAACACTGAGGAACCAAATGCACAATTGGGCATAACAGATTTATTACTGTGTGTACAAAAGCATAACAACACTGTAAGCAACATTCACATTCCTGATGCATCCAAAAGATTGTAGAAACACCCTTCTACAACTAAATGCCAATTTGATTTAAACTTCATAGGATAACACAGCCAGGAGTTTTACTGCCAAAAATGAAGCCTTTCTGTATGCATGACTGTAAACTGCATCCGACTGGAGGACTTGGTGGCAACATGGTAGGGCTACTTGTGGCAGGGTAGCTCTTCAGAACCGTAACCCCCACTGCCTTGTTGGAGAAAGCTCTTAAGGGACATTGCGCTGACAGAAACATGCTCTCACTGAGGCATTTGGCAGTCAGCAGTAACTGATCTGTTGCTTTCTGGCAGAAACTACAACCATTGAAGCACTGAACGTCTGGACTGAGTCTGGCCTTTGGTTCTGTCTCTGGTCTAAAGGGGGGCTGGTAGGTCTAGGGCAGCCTCCACTTTTCCATACTCTTGCACAGATGTAAGCACTGAAGGTCTTGGGGTGATGGTTGCATTGACCTCTTGTGCTTACAGCATGATCCATAGGATTGATCGCTGCCAAGATTTCTTGTACCGTAGTGCTCAACCTTTTGGCTCAGTGAGGCTGATTTCTGGGTTGGGATTGTGTTATGGAGCCCCATGAGGCTGATACACAGGCTGGGATAGGGCCCTGGGTACCCAAGCTAGTGTGCAGAGCTCTAGCCCATGGGGCTCCTGGCAGATTCATGGTGCTAGGGGCTGGATCTGGCCTGCCAGCCGGGCATTGAGTGCCCCATCGTTGGTAAGGAGCATGCTTCTGAAGGCACAGTAACAGTGGCTTTATTAAACTTATTGTTAAATTTAAGTCTTAGCTAATATGCTTTGAACATCTTTTGTGTATTTTGTTGGGGACACAAGTTGTGGATTTCTTTGTTATGCACAGCCCATTTTAAAAGTTTAGTAATATTTTATTTAATGGTATTTTGAAAAATACATAGTTTCATGGACATGTTCAATAACTGCAGGAGTGTCAAGTGTGATTCTGGATTGCTGTGTTAAATAGTCTGATTGCTGCCGCTGCCATTGCTGCTGTTCTGTCTGTCTTGCTCCACAATTCCTCTATTTCATTGTATTGGCTATTAGTTAGTTTATGCCAGAAGTGGAGGCAGTACAGTAACTAGGGTGAGGCTAGCAGGGTACCACCCCCCACCCCCAGCCTTGTAGGCCTATGCCAATATGTATGTATGGCAGTGGGGGAGGGGGAAAATGGGATGCTAGGCATCAGTTTACAGGGATCCCGGCCATGGGGCTGCTACTGTTGGAGTGGAGCAGCAGCGTCTCGGGAAAGAGCCTTCCTTCCTCCCCCTCACCCCATGTACAGTGATCAGCATACCCTGCATGCCTCTGTGCTCAATGAGCTGGCTATGATTCTGGGTAGATGCAGAGACCAGGTGGTTATACCAGCGTCCTGATGCTAGGATAGGTATGTAAGTAGTCAGGATTTGTACAAGGGTGGTTTTGAAAAGTATTGGCAAAATGGCTGCTCATGCTGTATTTTTGTGAGAAAGGAGGAAACTATACAGCAGGAAGCACTGATGTCTTGTCAAAGGCGCACATGGTTTACAACTATGCAGAGAAGTGATGTGGTCCAGTAAGTGATCATTGCACACACAGTGGTTTTATTTCAAAATTGCTATTCATTGACGTACCCTCTTATTTCTACAGATCCTTCTGTAATTCCTCCAATATTTCTGTTTATTAGCATAAATGCTTGATCACATACAATTACATATGCATTAATGTTAAAACCCTTTTCTGTTTGTATCCCTTATGTGTGATACTACATTTTTAATCCATTAAGTGGGTATTAACGGTAAGCAGCTTTGTGTCCAAATTGGTTTTTAATAATTTGCTTCTCTTTTTATCCATATTGCCAAGCAGAAGTTAGTTCAAAATGAAGTGCTATATATACAAGCAGTTAAGAAATGTATGCAACAGATCTGTTGCTGACTTTTCTTATGCTTAAGAATTGTAAGCAAAAAGGCAGAGATTCGAAGATGTGTTGTGTTCATGAACTTCTGGAAATAGGATACCCCTGTTTAAATGTCATATTGTATCAGGAAGTTGTTGTATTTTGTTTCCTTGCAGTTCTGGTGGCGATTTTGAGAATAAGAACTGTTCTTCCAAGGGAAACCTAACTAAGGTTTAAGACAAGAATTCCCCTCCCTGTCCCCCCCTCTCTCTCCCCTTTTTGGGCCATTTATGCTACATGGAGAGAAAATGTAACAACTAGAATTTCTCATTTGAGAAGCTCTTGCAATGTTTTCAGTCAGACTCCTAAAATGCTACTCACTAGTAACTATGTAACTGCCACCCAACTAAGGCCTGCAGGAATTTAAACTGGAAAGTGGCTTCTATTTCCTTAAAGGGAAGGAAATACTGTTTTGGTTTTTTTTTCCTTGTGTGGTGTTTTAAGGGTATATATGCCACAGTAACTCTGGAAACTATTAGTATGTTGTACTACGTACAAAGAGCTCTTAAGACTGACAGGAAGAGTGGTGCCAACCCCAAGCATTCAAAATAACAACAGAAAGTCAGGCTCTCTTCCTAGTCTCTATTTTCTTGCTGCATTTTGAGCCCGTTAGGGTTCATATTTGTGTATTTTCTGCGATGCACACTTTCACCCTTGTTTTTTTAAATAAAGGTGATATTCTCTTCTGGTGACGTAGATGCCCAGGTATTGGAGCTAAAGAGAACCTTGCACACTTGCAAAAGTGTTAGCATAGTTAATCTAGAAGCATTGCTCTACTTGTGATTTGTTTAACAGCGTAGCTCTGTAAGTGCAAATTTCACTGTTCTGGCAGAAAAATAAATTTTACCAGTGGATATAAATGATTCTTGAAAAGGCCAGAGATGTCTGATGGTCCATCACTGTGTGGTAATATATGCATGGGAGGGTTTTGTACTTACAAGAGAAATTCTTGCAGTGAATACGTATGTGTACAGTTAAATTAGGGTCATAAACATTTTATCTTTCCAATACTGAGTTGTAAGGTAAGTCTGTTCCTCTTCAATCAATAGGACTCTTCTTTCCTTTTTAATCCTAGCAAATGCTGGATTTCCTGGCTACTAGTTGACTACTGGTGCTTAATTTGTTAAATGGATCTGGCCTAACTGCAGCAAAGATTTGCCAGCCTACCTAGAACACCCACCGGTCCATGGATAAACTGGCTCCCAAGAGCCTGCAAGCCCCAATTCATCTAGTTCTCATAGATGCCTTCCTTGTTCCCGCAGCTTGACATTACCAAAGATGTCGAATATTGGAGTAGTGTCCTCCTGCTCCTGCATCCATCCTCTTGTGCACCTGCTTCGGCCAAGCATACAGAAAAAGGGACTGCACACTGCGGCCAGGCTTGCAGCGAAGGATTACTATGAAGTGCTTGTACTAGGAGGTGGCACTGGAGGAATCACCATGAGTGCTCGAATGAAAAGGAAAGTGGGAGCTGGAAATGTGGCTGTGGTTGAGCCAAGTGAGGTAAGTTCTCTCTCTAGAAATGTGAGAGGTTGGCATATGCTTCTGCCCTCCTGGTGTGCCATTTAGCATTTCAAGAATCAACCAAATTGAGCAGCAGTCAGGTCAGCCACACAGCACATTGAGTAGCTTGTGTTGGCTGCACTGTATGAGAGGATGCTCATTGGGTGAGGGGAAAAGGGGAATGTATTATCTGTCCTCCTTCATTTGGCACCAAACGTGATCCATTCTAGTTAAAGGTTCAGATGAACAAAACAAAATATTGTTGCTTTAAAGAGGAAGTTGGAGGATGCTTACCTTCATGGAGGAACAGCCTTTTGATGGAACGACTGCATGGGCTTGTTCCTATTTCTGAGTGTTGTGATTGTATTGACTGGTGACTGCTTTGAGGGAAAGTGAAGCTACCTTCTTGGGCTGGCAGGCTGAAGGCCAAATGTATTGCAGCACAACCTCTCCTCCCCCTTCATTCCAGCAGAGGACTGCCCTGGGTCCCTCCAAAGGAAGTCTTTGTTGCCAACACTACTGGGCCTCATCAGAGGATCCCTGTTTTCGTTTTCCCTTTTCTGGGCCTCGGCATGCTCCCTCTAGAGCAGCGATTCTCAGCCAGTGTGTTGTGCCACTCTGGGGTGCTTTTTGATACCTTTAAGGGTGCTGTTGGGTGCCATGCAATATTAGCGCCTGCCCATGAGTCACAAGATTAAACTCAGAGATTTCAAATGAGAATCCAGTGTCAAAAAATTCTTGTCTGAGTTGCGATCTTTGTGAGCTCTTTGCAACAGAAGAGTTGCTCTATTATCTGTCATAGTCAAAAAACAAATGAAAGCTCAGAGCTGGCATTTACTGATTGGGGTCTTGAGTTTAATGAGGTTGAGAAACACTGCTGGATGTAATGACATCTCCTGTTAAATGGGAACTGGCTCATTTTAACCGTGAGGGATTTGTTTCAGACTCATTATTATCAACCTATCTGGACTCTTGTTGGTGCGGGCGCAAAAAAATTAGCAACTTCAGCACGTCCAACAGCACGTGTGATTCCCAGAGGTGTTGAGTGGATCAAATCCAGAGTTCAAGAGTTGAATCCTGACAAGAGCTGTGTCTATCTGGAGAATGACAAAAAGGTAATGGTGGTATACTGATTTGTGAGCCTTCAGTCAGTTGGTCCTTCCCTCCATTCCTGCCTCCCCATCCCAAAAATATTTGCACAGTTAATTTCTGATCTTACTTGCATGTGGTCATAAGGTCCCTGTCGCCCAGAGAGATATCTTCCCTTAAGAGCTGATCTTTGTGGAAGTAGCCCTTGCCCTTTTTTTGGTCCCTTAATTAGCTGTGAACGCTATGAATTTTACTAAGTATTTTCAGCCAGTTGTCACATGTTTTAGCAAATTGGATATAAAATTTGGCAAGTAATAAGGCAAATATTTGTTTGGGGTATAAAACTATAATGTAAGTATGGAATGGCTAAAAAACCCACTGGTAACATTTACCGTAATATGTCTTGCACCTGGCTTACCTTTTCTTACCTCACAGTTAATGTTGTCAGATAATCCAGATGTAGGTCTTCAAAATTGTTTGACTAAAATCACAATTTTTTTTTTCTTTATACTACAGATCTCTTACAAGTATTTGATAATTGCCCTTGGGATCAGTCTGCATTATGAAAAGGTATTGGGTTTAAAACAAATATATCATTACTAGTGCTTTAATTGCATTATATACTCTCGGGTCCTCTGAATTTAAAGGAATCTCTGTTCAGTTTTAAGTGTACTTGGTAGTTTTTGCAATTAAAAACTGTGTTAAATGAATGGGGGTTTTTTGTGTTGGAGATGCTCAAAATGTTGTGCACAGTACTCTAGTTATAGGAAAGTTCCCTTTTGTCCAGTTTGGACAAAATATATCGTATATAATGAGCTCTTGGTTGACTGAACACACAATATAAAGCATATTCAGTACCTAAGCTCTTACCAGCAACCACCAGCCTACATGTGTCTAGTAGCAGAAATTCTACCTGAAGGGGATTTGCAGATGGTGCTGCTTCTTATGACCCTGCTTTGCCTGGAACCCGCAATGGATGGCTACTGGCAAAGTCTCCTGAGGAAGATGTTGATTTGCTGTGTCCAAGGAGTCTCTTCAGGACCTTAAATCTGCTCTCCCATAGTGGAGCACTGTGTAAAAGGCTAGTGTTAGGGTGCAGTAGCTTCTGCTGTTGCAGGTGGTGGGATTAGTCCAAGGCACTTCTCCAGCAGCCCTTCAAGAAGGAGGTGCTCATCCCATTGTATGGAGACAAGAAAAGCTTCAGTCTTTGTGCCCCAAGATATTGTGGGGAGAGGGAGTGCTAGATAAGTGATCAAACTCTAGTGTTGTCCTAGCCATAGCAGGAGTGTAAAGTAATAATAGCAGAAGTGTAAACTAATAGCTAGATGGTTCTTCTAAAGGCAGAGTGCAAACAGTTAGTTGAAGCACTGTTTTCAAATGAGAAGCTGATTGTGGCTTTATCTATGGGCCACAACCTCACTGACAAATGAGTGCTGGTGATTTATACCAGTAGCACAAACAACTACAGGGTGTTCAGTGACTGCCAGGGTGTTATGTAAACACTTCTACAAGGCTGTAACAAATACCCAGGGAGAAGCAGTGTGGGGAAGGTAGTGAGCACTTGTTCGTAGATAGATTCTGGGGATTTAAAATGACAAGTAGTGACTAGCAAGGAAACTGAAACAGAATTCCATGTGTGAGAATTCACCCCCTGAATAGCCCTGCTATTGTGCCCGAGTCGAGTGACTGGGCATGCTTTCCTGGTCTGGGCCTTCTGTTCTGCACTCTTCTGCCTGTGTGCAGCTTGACACAGGAGTTGTGCCATGGGTTTATCTCTCTTCCTTGTTTGTAAATGGAGACACCCTCCCCTTCTATAAGAAAGGGAAACAAAGAACAGTGAGGTCTCAGATACAGATGGGATAGAGAAAGTGATTAGAGGAGATAGTTGGGATTAAGAAAACCTGACGGATTTCTTTACCTATGTATATAGGTGACACTTCAGCTGGCCAGAGCTGAAACGCTAAAAGTCGCAATAGCTGTCAAATAGAAATAAAATGGTTCACTTGCCCTCCAGGGCACTGAAAAGTCACCCAAGACAATATTGTAAAGAAAGCATATATGTTTAGTGCTTCTCTTTGCTTTTAGGTTTAATGGATGTTTTTTTTTTATTTGGGGCTTTTATTTTGTTAAGTCTTTTTCCATAAACACCAGTTTAAAGATGTCACTCTTTGGTAGGACCCCTCAATTTTAAACTGAATTGTCTGAGTATAGTAGAAAGAGAAAGCATCAGTTGGGAACCTGGGGGCAGTGTATTACAATGATGAAGACAAAGGAAGACTTGCCAGCTGGATTTCAATATAAAACTTTGTTTTGTTTTATTCTAGATTAAAGGGCTGCCTGAGGGTTTTAATAATCCTCATATCGGTTCCAATTATTCAGTTCACACAGTTGAGAAGACATGGAGAGCTCTGCAAGACTTCAAGGAAGGAAATGCTGTCTTTACTTTTCCAAATACTCCAGTAAAATGTGCAGGGGCTCCTCAGAAAATTATGTACTTAACAGAGGCCTATTTAAGAAAAGTAAGTGTCTTGTTTCTAATGGCACTTGTTATCCGTGTGAGAGGTTAAGCTTATTTTACTATTTGTCATATTAGTTGTAACAAAAGAGTTCTGAGCTGGAAAAGCATGTGGTGATCTTTCTAGTCTTAAAACTAAGGAAACTGAATTGCACAGTGGGTATGTCTATATGTGTTATTAATTCACTGTAAACTTACTGTAAAATACTGTTCAGCGAGCTTTCCCCAGGAGTATAGTGTGTGTACACGTACACCCGTTGGGAGCAGTGCAGTGCAGTACAGTGCAGGGCTACTCCAGGGAGAGTAGTAGGGGGTGCCAGGGTCAGGCCTGGGCTCCAGGGAAGGGGGCAGCTGCCTGAGGGAGGGGAGAGTTCCCCTGCCCCCTGCTGATTGGGCTGACCAGGAGCAATTTGCGCCCAGTCATCTCTCTACACATTCCGCTGCACAGTGGGAAACAAAGTATGTTTGTCCAAGAGACACTAAAAAGGGAAATGTTGCATATACAAAATAAAATATGCCAACTAGAGTTTGGTTGAGACCTTATGGGGTAATGTTATGGCAACTATCCACGGTAGCTTTAATGGTAAATGCTTAAGCCTGTATGTGTCCTCCAAAATGCTAGCTTTTCTTTGATAAATATGCAAGTAATCATGTTAAGGATGAAACGTTGCCACCACCAACCGATCTCAATAGATTTATCCTTTTGGATTTTTGGTCCTAGCTTTTGATGAGATCTGAGATTGTGTCGCTTGTGTGGCGGGCCAGTAGGGGGTGCTCCTGGGTGCCTCATGTCTGGCTGACCCCCTTCCCAGAGCACACCCACTAGCCTGGGGATTCCACTGCCACCACCCAGGGCTGGACTTGATTCTGGCTCTGTGCACCCTGGGAAACACAGGCCTAGTACCCCTCGAGGGTACTCAAGAACTTGGGATGCTTCCCTCAGTCAGAAGCACAAGTAGTGGTCTCCCTTAGTCAGCCGAACCAAGGGGACTCCAAGGCATAATCTAGACCCACTCCCAATAAGTCCCCCACACTAGGTACAAAGGAGAACTTTATCGGTTACAAGGGGTAGGGTTGGAATAGGGTACAGGGTAGTGCAACATCAGAGAAATCCCATAGAGCAAACTCCCATGGCTGGGTAGCCTTTGATCACACATCTGAGTTACTGTAAGCTATATATGTAGTTAGATCTCAGGTAGCTTATTCACAAGTATCATCCAGAGACAGGTGGAGATTCCCTCTAGAGGCAGGCAGTTCCTTGATCATGAGTTTTGAGAGAGAGAGCAAGTTTCAGATGGTTCAGCTCTTTTCTCTCACTGAGTCTTCCTCATGGCTGCTGCCCCCTCCTGGGCAGTCCTTGACTTATAGCCCTTGTGACCTCATTTACCCGGTCCAATGGAGGCCAGCACCTGTTGGCTGTTACCCAACCAATTTGAAATGCATCACTAGTTGCTGGGCAGACTGGCAGTTCCTACCTCCCCAGGGAGCCCAAGCCCCTCACCCAAGTATGTGATGCCAGTTACTTCCCCCTCCTCCCTCAGGAATGTATCCAGCTCAGGTTACCTAAAGTGATAAGGTAAGGCATGTATCCTCTGCTGGGCCCATCCTAACCAAATTGTCACAGAGCAGAGTTTTTGGGGAGAAACAAAGGTGGCTTCCTGCCACAGCTTGTTTGTATATTAACCTATAGAAAACATAAATAAAACTGCAGTCAGCTTCTGTCTCTAAGTGTACAGTATCTCTCTGGTTCTGCTTTGTATCCCACACTTTATAATTCAAGAAAGGCTAAATTAATCTTTCTGTTCAGACTGGAAAACGATCCACAGCCAACATTATCTTCAATACTGCGCTTGGAGGGATTTTTGGGGTTCAGAAGTATGCTGAGGCTCTGCTAGAAATAATTAAGGCAAGGGATATCACTGTAAACTACAAACGCAACCTTGTTGAGGTCCGAGCTGACATACAGGAAGCTGTATTTGAGAATTTGGACAAACCTGGAGTGACTGAAGTCTATAAGGTCAGTAACACAGAAGTTTCCATGACATTTAAGAAGGACTACTTGTCCTTTTGTTGTCAGTATTGATAGCTAACTGAAACACATTACTGGGTAATGCTAACTTTGAAGGTTTTATAGCCTCTTTTGTTTTTCAGGTATTTGAGCATGTAAGAACCTAAGTAACTTGAAATGCAGAAGTAAAAGCTGAGATTTTTTTTCTAGTTCAAATGGAAGCAGGAAAAGAGGGGAAAATGTTCCTGTTTCCATTTGAACTAGCTAATTATGGGAAGGCTGCTTATGCTAGTGTGTATATTTGGGTGAGGAAGTAAATTTTAATATAAGCTGTGTGAATAATATAATTGGAATATTAGAAGCATGTAGTCATTATGGTTCAGGAATTATGACAAGCAAGGCTTTTTTTGGGTTGCTTAACATTAACACCATCATATCAAAATCTGCCCCTTAAAATGGAAAATCCACAACCTAAAGAACAAAAAAGACTATACAGTGAGATTTTCCTAAGTCTGTGCAAGAAACATAACAGCATCCCAAGGAGGCTCATCTGCAACCCTCTAGCTAACATGCATGACTCCATAAATAGTTATCATGCAGTTGATCTAAAAATGTACAACCCCTCCAAAAATATTTGCATATTCTAATTGGAGTCTCTTAATAATTGGCCAGTGACCTTGAAACCAGAAACAAATATTTAACTTCCAGGTATGTAAATCTAGAGAAATGTGTCGCCTCCGTAGGTTTTTGATTTTGTGGGAGGATTTCTTTCATCTCAGTGTTGGCATGCAAAGCTACAAGAAGGGCATCGAGTTTAATCCTGTTTACTGAAGACTGTTAATCTAGAGAAATGATGTATTCTTTTTTTCTCTGCCCAGTATGACATGCTTCATGTCACGCCACCTATGGGACCACCTGCTGTGCTCCTGAACAGTCCTGTATCAGATGCAGCTGGCTGGGTAGATGTAGACAAGGAAACTCTGCAACATAAGAAATACCATAATGTGTTTGGTATTGGAGACTGCACCAATCTTCCAACATCGAAAACAGCTGCAGCTATAGGTATAGATTAGTCTGGTTTTTTCTATGTCTGATAAAGGAAAGAGTACTACCTTTGTATATTTGGAAAATGTGCTTATGCATCCAGAGAAAACAGATTTAATTTTTATTGCCGGAATCTAATTTTCTGACGAGTGAAAACTAGTAATGGCTAAAATGTTTATTGTTATTTTCAAAATATGGGAGATTTTCCACAAGATGGAAGCTGAACTAGTAAAAGCAGAACCTACCACAATTTCAGCGCTGCCCCTCCCCCACTTGTTTAAGTTGTTCAGGGGTTTCACCTGTCCTTCTTCGGAAACTCAAATTCCTTCCTTCAGTTATGCAACTTCTTGCTGTATCTCAAGTTCACGTATATGTGCCTGCTGAGTGTTAACACTGTCAGTGTTGAAGAATCACATGTTCTGTAGTTGCAGCCACCTGATTTAAACCATCTAAAATGGACTCTAGGCATAAGTTGTTGGCTTGTATTTCAATGTAAATATTATGTTTGTAGTGCATGACAGTACTATAATTTTGAACGAGTCAACTTGTAGGAAAATGCTGTATTACAAGAAGGGTTTATTAGTCTATGGTTGGTTAGTTAATCTTGCCAAAACTCATTATAGCTTCCTCCTTAGCACCCAGAAATAGTCTTAACTTCAATCTGCTCTAATGCCAGTCTTCTGAGGACGTTGAAAGTTAGAAAGGAGACTTCGACCAACGTAGTAAAAAGAATCAAAAACCTGCTGCAGAAACAATATTGAGGCAAAAGCCTATTAAACCAAAAGGAGAGGCACAACTGTATTAAGCTGAAGATCCATTTCAGAAAGAAATCAATTCCACAATTCTAAAATTATCCCATGAAGTTTTCATATACTGTATCTTTACTGCCATATTACAGTGTAGATACTCCTTCCATCTGGAAAATAACTTTATATTAATATTTAAAGCAAAGCCTGAATACAGCATGGTGTTTTTTTTTTCTCTCATAGCTGCCCAATCCGGCGTGCTTGATAAAACAATTTCTTTGGTAATGAAGAACAAATTGCCAACTAAAAAGGTATTTAATTTGTTTCTAGCCAACTATCTTAAGAATTATCTTGTGTTTGTTTATAAGTATAGAAGGCACTGCTTACAAACATATCCAAGATGGACAACTAATTTCTCATGCAGAACTCATTTACTTATAGACAGCTTTTTTATTGCTGAGAGGGGATCTAACAAGATGTATGTTGTAGTCTCCTAGTTGCACAGTTCCTCACTTCCAAATTTAACCTTTAAAGGCTGTGTCATGAACATGCATTTAAAGCAGTTGTATGTTCGTCTTTTCTGGGAAATGGAGGCTTGAGACTGGAAGAATCCAAGAGCAGGAAAAAAATGGAGGGGACTTCCTAGATAGCAAAAACAATTGTTGAGTTATCCACAAACATTCAGTCATGCAAAGTTTCAGTTCTATTGGAAGCAAAATGTCTAACATACTCTTCCTTCAAACAAACAACGAAGCTGCAGTAAGCTTTTCCCACCCCCATCTCACAGCCTGATCAGCTTCCCAGAGCTGCAGTTGCCCTACTTAATAGGAAAAATGGGGCAAACATATGAAGGCCTAACTTCACTAACAACTTCCATCCCTTTAATATTCCACGTGGCATTTTTGTTGCTGCACTTCAGTGCAATTATTCTTTTTTAAGAAACCCAGGCTTGCAGAGTTTTCATAATTTAATATCATACTAGTGGAACTTGTTAACAAAATAAACGTGAATAGTTGCAGGATAATTACAGTGTTCCCTTGAGCGTTAGGTTTAGGTTCATTCTACAGCAAGTATTGATTCCTGGCATTTCTTTAACAGTAGCCAAGCTGTTCTCCTGGTCTCTAGTATTTATTGTGTGTATTATAGCTGTATCTAGTGCCCAAGCAAAGTTGAAGTCCACTGTGCAAGACATTGGATGAACATATCCCTCCTCTGGAAGAGTCTAGTCTAAAAATTAGATTAAGTGTTGAACCATGAGGCTTAGCATCCCTCCCTATTCAAGTTTGTGAACTCTAGCTTGAATTCCGGATATAATTCTGGGTTGAGTGCTTTTTTTCCCCCCCTTACGAAATGAATCTGTCGTCTCACAGCAATGGGATTCCACAACCTAGTTCACAGAATCACAGGAAAGGAAGGGACCTCATAAGGTCAATTAGTCCAGTTTCTAGCTCAAGGCAGGATCATCCCTGACTAAATAAGTCATCCTAGCCAAGTGTCTGTCTAACTGCTTTTGAAATTGTCCAAAGATGGAGATCATACAGCTTCTCTAGGTAGCCTGTTCTAATGCCTGACCATTCTGATAGCCAAAAAGTTCCTCCTAATCTCAATACTAGACGATAACAACATAACCTTTTGAGATCTGAATGTGGCACATCCAGTGCATTTTGAATGTTGCCTTGTCCTGGTGTTGCATATGGAGAGCAGAAACTTGCCTCTAGTGACCACTGATCATCAGGCTTCCTAGCAAGGAAAAGTAGTTGTTCCCCAAAAGCACTGACACATTGTCTTGAATTATTATAAGTTTTCAATAGCCCCGGGAGGACTGACTGGTTTTTCCTTCAAGATAAAAGCTGAGGCATGTTGGCAGATCATTGCAGGGAAATTTGCTTTTGTGGTGGTGGTTTTTGAAGACCTCAGTTGCTAGAATCTTCCTTGCTGGAAGCTTTCAGAAACTCAGAATTCATTTCAGGTTATATTTTGGGACAAACACTAGTCATGATTTGATTGCATTTGTTCTGGTTTGGGGGCCAAAGTACATAGTTGTGACTATGTATTTTTCTATTATAGTATGATGGATACACATCCTGTCCACTTGTAACAGGCTACAGCAGAGTGATTCTAGCAGAATTTGACTACAATGCTCAGCCTCTGGAAACATTCCCCATTGACCAAAGTAAAGAGAGACTGACCATGTACTATATGAAAGCTGATATGATGCCTTTTCTTTACTGGAATGGACTACTAAAGTAAGTTCTCAGACATACAGATCAATTTTCCCTTGTTTAAACTCTTACACGTTTTCAGTTAGGTTGTGTTAATCAAAATGCTCAGAACTGGTGTCAGCAACACTTCCCTATCTTAGCAGAATCGTGAACTTGCAAGCTGAAGTCCCACTAAATGCCAGATTGAGACGCATGTTGTTTCGGATGCATTTTACGTAGTAAAGATTGTTTACATTGGCAGTCAAGTAGCATTTGGACACACCATCCTGCTCTTTCTTGAAAACCACTCTACAAACAAGGGAATTATAGCAAAAATTACCACAAGAGAAACTTAAGTTGCTGCAATTTTAGTTGCGATTGTGGTAGCCAGAAGCTATAGCTTAGCTAACTTTGATTGCAATGAAAAAAGCCTAGAGCATGTGTGGGTGCTGCAAGGCACTGACTCAAACTTTCTCTTTCCAGGGGCTACTGGGGAGGACCAGGTCCTATAAGGAAGCTGCTGCATCTAGGTTTGAAATAACTTGGATACCAGCCAGAACTACATCATCATTATCAGGACTGAACGCTTTGCACCTCCCTCCCACCCCCTTCACTGCACAATATCTTTGCCAGTAGATATTTCTGGTTATTTGGCTTCTTTGTCACAAGCCAGACTTTTCTTCTAATCGGGACTAGGCCTTTTATTCAAAAACATGTCACTGTTGGTGTGAGAAACCAGGATGGGACTGATTGCAGTCACTCTCTTCTTATCATGAGTACTAAGTACTATTGCAGAGTCTTGCTTAACCCAAAGAGGCAGGAGTTTGAACCAAAATTTGAATCTTTACTTTGTTTTTTAATAAATTCCTAGTATTCCTAAAGCTTACTACAGCCAACTTGATGCTCAAGTTCAGCATGCAAAGGAAGCCACGAATCTACATAACTTGCCCTCTGAATGTAAGCAAAATCCATATTACTGCAAAGCATATGTTAGCCTGCTTATCTGATGAACAGTGACAATGTAGCCTCATCATGACTAAAGTTTAAATTTATGTAACATGGAATAAACTATTTTCAGCTAAATGGCCCTGACTAAGGGTTTTTGGAACCATATGTTCATCATTACATTCTCTTATTTGAGCCTAAACAGTTAAAATGGGCAAGATTTGAAACTGAAGAATTGTGTCTGGCCCATGGCTGACCCGTCTTTTGTTTTCCCTGGGCCATAGTGCAGGGTGCAGCAGCAGCACCAATAGCCAGGCAGCCACTCCCCTCCCCAGCTCTGCCTTACCCTCCAGCATGTGCTCAAAGGCAGGGGCACTGAGCTTCTGACCAGGCTTCTTGCTGTTTGCATATAGCTTTGACCCTGCAGGTGTTCACAGCCCAGCCCCTGGCAAGAGTCAAAGCTCAGGTGTAGTTCTACCCACTGGCAAAGGCATGGGTACTATTAACATGGTGCTGTGTTGTTTCCATGTGCCACTTCAGGTCATACTATGAGTGTAACTGGAGTTACTGGCACAGGTCCTACCTGACTCCAACTCCCTGGCCCAGGGCCAGATGAGGCTGGACCCTCTCCAGTTGCACCCATGTGACCCAAAGTGGCTTGCAGAAACACAAAATGGCACCAGCCCAGCCACATGTTGGGGACTTGACCCAGGGCGAAGCAGGGAAACACAGCACTGCACTGACCTAGCCAGGCCTGGATAACCTGTAGTTCCTGGCCCTCTTCTTGTATTTCCTCCTCTCTGCACTCCCTCCCCAACTCCCTGGCACATGGCTAGGCCAGTGCCTTGCTGTGTTCTGTTGGGCCAGGAAGGGGCAGCTGCATGGTAGCACTCTGTCGTGCCTGCCCACACATACCTCACAGGGGCTTCTCAAGTACCCCTGGGGGCAGGGATGACATGTAGGGGGTGCATGTGTGAGGCTGGGCTCCCTGTGTAGCTGGCGGGCAGGGGGTCAGGTGGGAGTACCAGTGCCCCCCCTGCAGGTACTGGCCAGGGACCGGGGCTGCCAGTAAGAGTGGCTGCTTTCATGGTGAGTGAGAGCAGTCATCAGGGACCACCCCCCACAGCCAGTGGGATTGGCTGCTGGGCAATCCCCCCGCAAGTCACTGACTGGTATCAGGGGAGGCATGTACGCCACCCCCAACTCAAGTGACACCAGACATTCATACTCAGGGGTAGACGTATACCCTGGTTGACAACCCCTGACCTAGTCTTAACACTGTTTTTTTTTTTACTGTTGCTTGAAAGCCTTCGACTCAATGAAACTTAAGTGCACTGTCCTCATATATCCCAAAGCAAGCATAATGGCATAAATAGCAACGTTAATTCTACACCAATGAAACAGAACAAACTGCAACTTAAAAGCTAGCAACTGTAAGCTGTGGTACCACTTAGGATGTTTATATTGCTACACAGAAATGCCCACTTAAAAAAGTGAAAATTAAAATTCAGAGTCCTTCAGCCCACCTCCACTTTTACATAAAGGAAAGAAATAATGGCTGTGGTAAAAAGTTACTCTCCAACTTCAAGCATAAATCAAAGACAATGAAACTTCAGATGGAAAAAAATATTTTTAATCAAGGCCAAATGTAACTGGTTTTCAGGTGAAAACTGAAGAGTCCAATTAAAAAAAAAAAAAAAGAAGTCTTCACAGAAGCTGAGACTTAATTGCCAAAGTCTGGTGCACAAATAAGTTAAAGTACTAAGAGGCATCTTGGATTGTAAGGATCCATGCACTGCTTGTCTATCTCTGTAAAAAGAACATCACTTCAGTATCTGATATTACATACATGTTACATATACATAATTGACACCACAGGAAACCCTCAGCATTCGCAGTTTCAAGTATTCACAAATGCCAAACCCACATCTTAAATACACTTGCAGGAGCTCCTTGCTTGCCACTGCCAGCACAGCCATGGCCCCCCTACCCCGCAGGGGCACTGCATTCATGACATTTGTGAATGCAGTGCTGTATTTACAGATTTCACTCTTCACAGGGATCTCAAGAACATATCTCCTGCAAATGGTGAGGGTCACCTGTACATGCTTAATTTTAATAAGTGAAAACTAAAAAGCAACTCATTGCTTTCTGACTTCCAGAAGTCATTACAAAACAGTAAATAAATGAGAGTTGTTTCAATCAATATGCTCTTATCATTAGATTTGCTTTAGTAAAAGTCACTTACCTGCATATTCAGTAATTCTTCAATCTTGTTCTGGATTTGTCCATACACTTCATTAAAAAGCTCTTCCCTTGATTTAGTTCCATCCAAGTGCACTTGAATATAAATACATCAATCAATTACTTATCCTGAATTAAGTCTAAGGACACATACTATAGAATTAGGACCCTACCAGCTTTCCAAAGTGGGTCATTAAAGAAACCAGAAACATAACCAATCCCAGAAAAAGTTCTCATTTGGCCAGAAGTATTTTAATTCTTTCTTCTGAATTAAAAACCTTGAACAACTGTCAGCTAAGTAGGATGTGTTATCTCTTCAAGCTCATATGGACTACCTGATACCCTAACATATAAAAGAGCTTCAATTACCCAAGTTACTTACCCACATCGACTTTAAGATCTTCCATTATCCTTTTGTGTTTTACATACATAGGCCAGACGTGGCCATCAAACAATCCAGGTGGGTCTGGTACAGTGTAATTTCTTGAACTAGAAATTAAAAACACAACTTTACCAGATTATTCTTCAGCTTAATCCTATATTACAAATTAGAAAAAGCTGGTAGTGTATTCAAAATTCTTTACCCATTGAGTCAGAACCAGTCACCTTGACTTTAATTATCTGACTCTGATCAAGTATGGGCTTTGTATTAGGCATCAGCTGCAAGTAGACTGACAAAATAAAACCCCAGAATCAAGTTTAAGGATTGATAGGTCTAGCTGCAGAAATGAGATTTAAGATTCTCAGTGTTACTGCACCAACTCCTTTTACATGCACAATACTGTTAGTAATTAGCAGTTCTCTATGTGTGGTGCATAAAAAACAAAACAAAAACAAACCTCAAGTACTGAAAGACTAAGACTGGTAAGAAAGTCAGTTATGTATCAGTCACTGTATTTCCAGAATTCATCTTTAAAGAATGCTGATGATTTAATCAATGAAGAACTTGTCTACTCTGCTAAATAGAAGAATCAATCTAATGTCCCTTCCATCATCATCTGAGCAACTGAAGCTTTACAAAGAAATCAAAAAACTTCCTTACAGCCACATTATATTTTTTCTAAAACAATATTACTAACAAAATCCATTAACTTAAAAGACAGAGTCCCAAACCTACCTCCTCCTCCTCTTGCATTCTTCATATGGAATAGAAAGGAAGTACCGATGGTTGAATACTTCAATCAGTGGTCTATAAATAAATAATAATTCTTGTTTTTGAACAGCAACAAGAATACGCTACTTTTTAGGCTAAAACCAGACTGTTGGAATCCAGGTCCGAGATCTGACTGATGTCAAGGCAGGAGCGCGACAGTTACAGGGGCTTAAAGGACAATTGACTCCAATTAGCCATGATTTTAGTCACAATTGAGGGAAAGTTATTTTGGTACTTCACAGATTCACAGGCGCTTAGGGCTGGAAGGGACCTTGTGAGATCACTGGGTCCAGCCCACCCCACTCTGGGCAGGAAAAACTTGAGGTCAGATAACCCCAGCAAGGTGTGCATCCAGTCTCCTGAAGATCTCCAGGGCACCTGCCTGCACCACTTCACAGGTGCTTAGTGTGGGACAATGGGTTGTAAGGTTTGATGTGGGATAAAAAGCTCAAATCCAAATCAAACCAGTGTTTTTAACTATCTGTCCATCCCCTTCACCCTGCCAGGTTATGAGGACTGAGCTGACTACTAGCTGGGAGAGAGAAGCAAATTTCCATCTAGCACATGTAACCCTTTTGTGATAGAATAACTACATTTAAAATGTGAGCTACGCAACAGATGCAACTTTAAATAAAATATCTAATATTGCAGCTCATGAGAAATTAAATAGGGAATAATACTATCACTGTAAAATAGAAAAAGAGGTGGTTGAAAGATTACAGTGGATTATGTTTAAAGTGGATTGTGATTAGTAGTAATTTTCTTCAGAGTTCAGTCTAGGACAGTGCCAATCAACCTTTATGACTAACAGGCTGTATCAGCAGTGCCTGCTCCCTCTGCAGGCCAGATCTGCTCAGTGGACACAATCCAGCACCCAGGGTGGGTGCTGGAGGACCCTGTGCTGCTGCACAGAGGGAAGGGGAGTAGCAGAAAAGGGAGGAGGGGGGCTGGTCAGGCTCTGCAGGTTTCTAACCATATGGGCGGAAGGCCCTGGCTCTGCTCTGACCCCCTGCTCAGGACTTGGGATTTTGGCAACGGGGAAGGGTGGCAGTATTAACTGCCACTGTTCTCCCACTGCCAAATTTCCTGATGCATGGGGAGTCCTGTGGGCCAAAATCCAAGGCTCTGCAGGCCACATTTGGTCTTCAGGCTGCAGGTTGAGCTCCTCTGGCCTAGGAACTGGAGGTGCACCAATACACTGGTCCAATATCAGATCAGCACCAATATAAAGAAAATTGTCTATATTGGAAATTGGCCTAATATGGCTGATAAGTGGCCCGTCCACACGCAGCTGCAGCACAGCACATAGACAGTGAGAAACACAGCCTGGCAGCTTGAAGAGCAGTGTCCAGCTGATAAGTCTGTTGTGGTGGAAGGGGAAGAGGTGGCAGAGGGCAGATCAAGGCCCCTTGTGGTGAGGAAGGGAGTAGGGCTGAAGCAAGCACTGCCCAACTGGGGCAGGACAGAGCAGCTGCTCATGGGGCGGGGAGGAGGGGCAGCTCCCACCATTGTGCACTACAGCAGTGGTGCTGGGAGCAGGTCTATGGGGGGGTGGGGGCTGCAGCCACCCCAAAATTTACCATAGCCCCCTCATAGCCCCTGCTCCTAGTGCTGCCACCACTGCCATCCCTGAGTGCAGCCTTGGCCCCACCCTGCAGAGCTCCAGGGGAACACACCCCTTCCATACCTCCCCAGACAAGCAGCTCCTGAACAAACAGTGGGAGCCACCCCCTCTTCCCTGACAAGCTGCAGCTCCACCCCACACCCAACATGCCCCGGCTAGGCATCGCTTCCCCCAGTCCCAGCCCAACTCCCTCCCTCACTGCAGGTGGCCCTGATCTGCCTCCACACTCCTTGCCTCCCTGCTCCCCTTCCACTACAATGGACTTATCAGCTGGACACTGCTCTTCAAGCTGCCAGGTGGTATCGGAAATTGGATCAGTATCAGCTGATATTCCTCCTCAAAAAAACAACCCCCCCCCCCTAAAATCCAGCTATTGGTAGCCCCAAAAATCTCTATCACTGCACCACTACTAGGGACTTATCTCGTTAGCAACCTTCATACACAAACTATATTCATGCTGCTTAAACTTGTGGAACACACCAAACAGAAGTACTGCCAGCAAGAAGGCAACTTGCTTTATATGCAAGGATAAAATCTTGAAGACAGGTATGAAATATGATAATATTAAATGCAATGCCATGCACCTAAAAAACTCCACTAGGAACTATCACTGTAAGACGGGAGGCAATTAATTCACTAGAGGCAACAGAGAACAAAGTCTTGGGGCACACTGGTCAAACTGTAGAAATGACCCCAAGCTGCAAGTATGCTACCACTTGAGAAAAAGGCAAACACAACCCTAGATTGTGTCAGGCAGGATTTTCCAGAAAAGGATGAGGAACCGATACTACCACAGTACAAAGCACTGTGTTCTGTTCTCTGTACCCATTCTATTGAATGTAGATGACTAGAAGAGGTAAGAAGATACTTTGGAGAATTTAGGGGAGATTAGGTCCTTGGCAAAATTAAAATGAACAGAGGGTATAACTAGTCATTAGAAATACAAGTGCAGAGTGAAATTTGGGGGAAAGCTTTCAAATTGGATAATACTGGCACAATATCAATGGATATGAATGGGACAGAAATAGATTTAGATGGAAATCAAAAGGGTGTTAACCAGTAGAAAAATAAAAATTTAGAATGACCTTCCAAAAGAACTTGTGGGGACAAGGAACATAATTACTTCAAGGGACTGTAAAAGAAGTACCCTACTTTTGCATCCCTTATCCCCACAAGACAAAGTAGATTTGCACATTATAGACTGACTAATCAGAGATGCCTGAGCTCACTTCAAGAAAATACCTCTATACGATGATGTAGTCTGAACATCTCCTATGTTGAGATAACTATTTGTTTTCCCCAGGAAGAGATTGAAAGGACACTTGATCTCTTGAAAGAGGAAAGGCTGAAAGTGCCATGCTTTAAGGCTTTCAGCACTTGGCAGAATGTAAAAGAAATCTCCAACCCTGTGAACGCAAAATTCAGCTCTGGAATGGTTTCCCTTCAACCTGTTACATTAGCAAAGGGTTTAGGATTTGGTTGGGGTACACCAGTGCTTTTATGGATTTTAAAAAGCTTGGAAGTATCTGGTGAAATTGGCTCCTTTGCTCAGGATCAAACCAGTGGACAAATTTAGATCAGGAAGGAATTATTTCCTAGGACAGACAGGCAAACAGCCCTTCTCACCCGACAATCGCAGAAGCATGGGGCATAGCTCCCTTCCCAGTTTCATCCAGGAATATTTTAACTAACCAGTTTCCTGCTATTGTAGTTGTAAGGCATTAGAAAGACCACCTCCAGTCCTATGTCCCTGCAATGGTTTGGATTCATAACTCCAAAGAATGTTTATATTGTGGGCAAGTGCCTGTGTCAGACGGTTTAGCCAGGGGCTCACAAGTTTTATATTTGAAGAGAGCTTCTGTTAAGTGTAGCATTCATGCTTTGCCTTCAGTTTGGTCAAGGTACAGGCAATCGAAGTCCACACCGCAGCGAGCACCTTGCTTACCTGTACGTGTACAGCAGGAAGCCTTCCACAATGAGGATGTGCAGGGTGTTACCCCCCTCCTCCGAGCTCTGCGTGAGGCTGGCCCCCAGGGTGTTGTTGATGCCATGCGAGCGTTCAAACTTGACCGGGTTTTTTCTCCAGGCATTGATGGTGCTCATCATGGCTTCCATGTCCAGGGCACCAATCACTGTGGGAGCGCAGGGAGAAGAGTAAGTCACACAAACGCCTCCTGGCGCCCGCCCGCAAAGGACCCCCATTCCCACAGTCTTACCGTCATACTGCTTGAATCCACCCTCCGTCCGGATGTCGTCTTGGGGCTGTGACAGGGGGGAGAAACACCTCAGCGCCGTGCGGCCCCGCCGGGGGGGGGGGAGCCGCGGGGGTCGTGACCCTGGGTTTGTTTGTGTGCAGATAAGGGCGGGGCGCGGCCGCGACGGGCCCCAGGCCCCTTTATCACCCCGCGCGCAGCCCGGGGCGGCGGCTCACCTTGAAGAAGTCGTCCTGGTGCACCACGCTGCAGCTGGGCAGGGCGCGCACGAGCCGCTCAGTCAGCGTGGTCTTGCCGCCGTTGGTGACCCTGCGGGGGCGGCGGGTTACAACACAGCGCCGAGCACCGCGTGGCACGGCCCTTCCCCCCGTCCCGTCCCGCGCGCTCACCCGCCGATGCCGACGATGACCTGCATGGTGCGCGCGGAGGCGGCCCGCGCGGCGGGGCTGAGCCGGGGAGAAGAGAAGGCAAGGGGGGAGGGGACCAACGTCAACTGCCGGGCCGCGCCATGGCCGCGCGCAGAGGTAGCACCGGACCTGTCCGCGCTGCACCGCGGCGCCGCTAGAAGGGAAGCCGGCAGGGCGCTCGCAGCGCTTCACTCGCTCCACCGCCCGCCCATTGGGCGAGGCGCAACCAATAGCAGCGCTCCTGCGCGCGGCCCGTGCTCCTCCACTGGCGCTGCCCCGCGTCGCAGCGCCCATTGGCTGGCGGGGGCTGGGACCACTCCAATAGAGACGGGGCACAGATCGAGCCCCGCCCGCCAGAGCTAGCGAGCTGCTGGCTGACGGAAGCGCGCAGCGTGTAGCAGCTGCGCGCGCAGCCTGGGGCCGGGAGCTGCGCTCTGTAAGGCGCCCGCCCGCGGTGGAGCGGGAGTGGCCAGTTAAATGCCAAACCCAACAGTGTCAATACATGTGCTCGGTAGTTCCCATGTCTTATCAGCTTAAGTCGGCGGTACGGTACTACCCACCTGCTACAGCCAAGGGTAAAGGTTAGAGATCCTCCAGCTAACTTGGCCGCCGGAAGTGGTGCAGCTGCAGCAGGTGGGACTCCAGGCAGGATAGCTGACCCTGCTTCTCTTTGCCACCCGTGCAAATTCGCCTATGCCGAGTTCCAGGCTGTCCTGGCTAAATTACTTCCAGTGCCTAAGCTTGCCTTGTTAAAGGAATGTAGGCGTATGTAGGGTTAGGTGATTCTGAAAATGTAAATGGTACCTATACAGCGGCCTTCAGTGCCTATAGCCGCACCATAAACCTTTGAGAATTTCCGCGATGACTTTGAAAACAATTCCTGTTTACCTGCGTCAGAGCGCTAAGTGCCACCTCATTACTTAAAAACAGGACTAGCAGTTGTTCCATCCCAGGCTGTTGGAGAATGTATGCTACACCAGGGGTGTCAAAGATGAGGCCTCTGCGTTGGATCCAGCCCCTATGATCCAGTTCATGGGACCTGAACCAACCCCCCTGTGCCCCACGTGCTACAAACCAGCCCCAGGCTTACTCTCAGACCTGGTGCTGTGTTACTACACGCAGTGCAAGGCTGGTCTAGGGTATGCACTACATGGGGTGCCTGTGCTGGACTGGCTCTGCCCACATTGGTTCCTGTGGGGCCAGATGAGTTTGACATCCCTGTATTATACCATTTACATTCACTTCCATTTCATCAGCATATTTCATTTAGTTCTTAATCTCCCTAGTTACATAGTCACTATGTGTCATATACAAACATGAATGAACCCATACCCTCAACAACACCATGAGACAAGGCAAGATAGCAGTGAGGTAAAGCAGTATTACCCCAATTTTACAGATCTAGGACTAAGGTACAGAGAAACCAAGTGACTTGTTACACAAAAAAGATTTTGACAGTTAACAGTATTGCGAACTCTTATGATTTAACTCAGCACTAAATTAAGCTACCTTGAATGCGGTGAAAATACTCCCAGAGATCAGATACAGCATGGTTGATCAGGCAAACAGTTACTTATTCCAAAATCTTTATGTGGGATAAGTAAGAAGTTGTGAACAAAAGAATTGGAAGCAAAGGGAAAGAGAATAGTTGCATACAAAAGCAAAAAAGGATAATTATTCAAAAAAGCAATTTGGGTGCAGTCCGCTCCATTCCCACAAGTCCCAGGAGCGTAAGGCAAGCAGCTAGTAAAGTGAAAATTACCCTCAGTCTGGAGCCAGCGAGAGAGGCTGCTGTATGAGTCTGGAATGGCAGCTGTTGTCTCTCAGAAGCAACTGTGCAAGCTGGTGAGCTTTTCAGGAGCCATATAAAAATGAACCCTGAACCCTCTGACTTGCTCTGTCTCTATTATGTAAATGGGTCTAATGTGGCTTAAGATGGTAACAGGGCTGCACCACTCTCAATGCAGCACCTAGACCTCAGCAAATGTCTGCTTTAAACCTGTTTTGGGGCTGTGAAAGTGAGTCATTGCAACAGCTGTTCAAGTGGTATGTACATGCTGCATTATCATCTCTGCTTAGAGTGCTTTTGCCTTGCATTTTTGGGACCGTACTTTAAATATGGTTGTGTTGCAAGCACTCAACATCCTGAGCAATGCTCTGCCATTGTGCTGTATGCATTCCTGGATTTTTTCTGTGCTATTCATTGTGGGCTGCTTTCTGAAACTTAATGGGATCTAGGGCTTAGAGTGAAATTAAGCTTTCAACAGTGTTGAAGGGCTTGGTTCCCTAGTATGAATAAAGATTCACTAATATAAATATGTCATGGTTTGGGAGGGTACATGACACCAGGATCCTTAAACTCTAAGCTCTTTTCTGCAATGATATATGAAAGTTTTAAGTATATGACCTACATGGACACTAATGACACTACCATTTCTTTACTTGTTCCAAAAGACCAACTTATTTTCTGCTTTGTTTATTTACGAAGCTTTTGACTGGACCTTCAGTTAGAAGAAAGGAGCTGTTTAACTATACCCTAAGCAGCTGCAGAATGATGTAGCTAGTCTGCAATTATGCAGAATGACAGTGGAATGTACAGTTGGAAGACTGAAAGGTTGATGGATTTAACCTAATATTGAAGCTAGACTAATATTAAAGCTAAAAGTTGATGAGAAATATCTGCCTTGGGTGATAGCAGTTTGATAGTTCTTTGTGAGAGCAAGAGAAAAAGTATTATACATGAATGGAAGCAGGAGGTTGGCAGATTTCCTGAACAAGCAAAGATGAGTCCTCTACAAAGTGCTGCAACTATCTGGGTGTATGGAGTCGAGTTCATTAGGTTCATACTTTAACTATAACGCCTGCTTATGAGAGATATGCAAGATATTGTAGATAGCATTAATTAAGATTACTACATTTTTTTGGTGGGGAGTGGCAGTTGACTGCACATCTGTTTCCTTTGCTCTGTGCTACGGTAAGTGAAAACTAAATCATAGTCATTTAGCAGTTGTTCCATTTGGGGTTAAACTGCCACAGTTTTGCTTCCATTTACAACAGGGACATGAAATGGTTACTGTGGACCAGCTGGGGTATAACCTGTTCATCTATTCATAATTTCTGTCCTTACCTTGACAAGGTTTTGGAGCTCCATACTCACTGGAAATGCAAACTACCTGTTTGCATTCTACTATTTGAACAGGGAGATTAGAATTGATTAGGATAACCTTGAAGCATTGGAGAATCACGGGTATGCAGACAGGTTCACCCTGTTAGCCTGCAAACCAGTGTGAGGCTCCAATGGTAGGACTTAGCAAATGTGGATTGGTTATTTGGGAAGATGCATCCATATCTGTTTTGTTGTCAGTAAATTTATCCCAGGTCTCATTAAACCTGTTTCCAAAGTGGGTTTATTAACACATGTTAAAAAGCCAGAGGATTTGCAACAAATGCTTTGTTGCAAACAATCTCTTTAATACAATCATTAAATCTGAGATAAATTTAAATTGTAGAAAAACCTTAACCACTTGTACCAGTTTAAGAAAGGTCATCCTGTAGGCACGCATATGTAGTCTACACCAAGTAGATGCATAGCCCCTATTGGGGATTTAGTGTCTTAAGAGCCTAGTGAGTAGATTCTTGCCATCTTCACATTTTTCTGGGACATGTGGGCCTGTCATAGGAGGGTGGTCAAAATGGTAATTAAGTCAGATAATATATTGTATCCAAGCATCCAAGGTAAAATTTTAATTCTGTAAAAGTGTACAATGGAGGATACTAAAGGTTAATAGAAATATAAGATGGGGCTGTAAAAATAAATGGCAGATCATTCCAATAGAAAAATATATCAAATATACAAGAAGAAGTGGCAAATGGGAGGAATAATATGAAGGTGAAAGAGATAAATGTGATAATTGGGTAATTGAAGGATTATATAAGGAAGATGTAATGGATGATTCTTACTTTATTCTTTGATGAAAGCTTCTGGGTTGGTGTGGTAGGTATGAGTTTGAAGCTATGTGTGAACTTATTTTTAATCACATCTCTTAGTAATTTAAGAAGTGGCTCTCATTTTTCTGATCTATGTAACCAAATGGCAGGTGCTATTATGTGGATTATGTCACTCTATATTGGATTTAAGAGGACAAGGGAATGGTTATAATAAAACAGCTGTTGTTATGGAATGACTAGAAGTAGATTATACTATGTATTTAAAAGCTTTTATTCTTCAATTAATTATTTTGCCTGTGGGCCTAGTTCATTACTGCTGTACTTAGTTTTATCTATTCCAGTAAACCTGAGTCTGCTAATCTCTTTTTTGTGTCCCAGGGAAAAAAATATATATATATAAGGCATGAAGGGTTTGTTGTTTTTTTTTTTTTTCCTGATCTCAGAGCTAGCTGAGAGATTTCTATTTTTCTGAGACATGAAGCTTGTAGAAAGCAAAAATACTATTTGCTTAACTTAAGAAATAGGCCACTTTCTTGTAATAGTCTGTACAACCTTCTTAAGAGGCTTTTCAAGCACTTAATATCTAAAGGGTATAGTAATAGGGGCTTACTTTAGGGTAGACCACAGCATAGGATGGTGTGGTGGGGGTGCATGTGCCCATCCGATGGGGCTGGTGCCTCCTTCCCCTGACGGCTGACACTGATGTTGTTGGCAGGGCTGGTGCCCC
This sequence comes from Crocodylus siamensis, assembly GCF_052110815.1. NCBI lineage: Eukaryota > Metazoa > Chordata > Crocodylia > Crocodylidae > Crocodylus > Crocodylus siamensis. The sequence goes on along the minus strand of NC_143409.1, from coordinate 19,026,389 downwards.
CTCGGCAGGGCTGCTACCATTAGCAGCTTCTGTGGGTGCCCACCCAGATTCAGGAGGCACCAATCCATTTGTGGTTGTTGTAGATTAGTACTTACAAAAGTATCTTGAACACTGCTTAAAGCAGGCTTATAAATTCTAATCTTGGAAACCCAGTGTAGTTTTGATATAGAAACTAGCTTGTGGTCTCAGCTCCAGGGAAAAATATATAACCCGTCTTCAAATATATAATCCTTCTATAACAGCATTAATTGTAATCTAACAACCTCTTTAGAAATTTATAATTAGAAATTTTTCTTATAGTCTTACTTTAAATCTATTGCAAATTTCAGTAGTTCAGTAAGTGCTGGAGAACAATATAGTTTGATTTAAGCTTACATCAGTAAAAATAAATACAGTATAAAAACTTCTCTTCACAGATGTAATTCCAAGACACTTCTCTCCTGGTATGATTATTGACTAATGCAGTTCCTTTTTAAACTGCTTTTAGGAACCAGCTTTTAAGCAGAAGTAGCCTCTTAGACCCGGTGTTGCTTTGATGTGGCAAAACCAAAAAGCTAACGAGACATAATCAACTTGCATCGGAAACCTACTGGACAATACAATGGCTGAGTTTTTTATTTGTTTCAACTGGTGCAGTAGTGAAGAGCCCCAGTCAGTAAGTAGAAGGATGAACCTGATCTTGAATTAGATTTGATTTACCAAAGGAGTGAACTTTTGTCCATGTATGGCCTTAAGCTTTGTAAGTAGCTACACTAAAGAAGCAGAAATATTCTGGTGCTGAATTTTTCTCTCTGAAGAAGAGGAAGGAATATAGTTGGTGAAACAGGACATGAGTATATTACCCAAGTAATCCTGAATGACCTTTTTGCAAAATGTGATGGATGTCACAATACTTAAAGTCAAATGCATTAGGGGAGTTCTTGTGAAGCACTGCTTTTTAAGAGCAGATGAGATCGCTGGAACCCTTGACATGGAACAGATGTATGCAGACAGGTTCACCCTGTTAGCCTGCAAACCAGTGTGAGACTCCAATGGCAGGACTTAGCAAATGTGCATTGGTTATTTGGGATGATACATCCATACCTGTTTTGTTGTCAGTAAATTTTATCCCAGGTCTCATTAAACCTGTTTCCAAGTGGGTTTGTTAACGCATGTTAAAAAGCCAGAGGATTTGCAACAAATATTTTGTCGCAAACAATCTCTTTAATACAATCATTAAATCTGAGAAATTTTAAATTGTAGAGAAACCTTAACCACCTGTACCAGTTTATGAAAGGTCATCCTGTAGGCATGCATATATAGTCTACATCAAGAAGATGCATGGCCCCTACTGGGCATTAAGTGTCTTAAGAGCCTAGTGAGTGGATTCTTGCAATCTTCACATTTTTCTGGGACATGTGGGCCTGTCATAGGAGGGTGGACATGGAACAGATGCAAGTGTCTGCTGCCCATTAATAGACAATAGGAGAGAAGAAAGAAATGGGTTCTTTGAGGGAAGGGATCACTTATCCTTAATATAATTAGCTCTTTTGCTATAGTTGGAAGCTTTGTTCCTTAGAATGGCTAGGAGTAAATACAGTACTGTATTTTGGGAAGGGTTTACTTTTTATATTATAGTAAACTCTGCACCAGCATTTAGACATGGGAAAACAACTATGCAATTCTTATCATGTCTCTCTGTCTTTAATTAGTTCTAGCCTGTGTGCACTTAAAGGAGTCACAAAGTTTTAACAGCTGATTAAACTGAAGACCAAGACACTGCACTTTTAGCTTTATAGTTAAGGCTGTAAACTTAATGTGAGCCTATTCAAGCTGCCTTTTCTGTTGCTATTAGACCCCCTGCAAGCCAAATTTTGCCTACATTGAATGCCTGAACCTACATGGTTTTCAATAGATTTTGGATTTGCAATTATATTTCTTCTGGGAAGAGGGGAGACTAGCCAGGCCATCCTCTGGTGGCTCATCCATTATCCTGTAGTAACTATGGATTGTTTACCATAAAGTGGCTTGTCTCGAGCCATTGTGGCCTGCCTGCCTGCCTTCCTTATTTTTCTCACATTTAGTGTTAAAGTAATATATTCACACTGTAAATATTGTGTAAACCTGTTCCTTAGTACTGGGTGAAAGGCAAACGGAAGTATGACAGAAACCATGTGGGAGTGTCTGTCCTCATGAGTAGATCTAGTATTTGAAAAAGGGGGTGCAGATGATCTGGTGCATCAGCCCATATAACATACACTTTTTCTGCAGTTAGGAAATAGTATGTTTTACTAATAGGTTTGGGGCCTAGGGCTATATTTATTTTATTTTAAAATTGAAGCAAAAGCAAGTGCAACTTTATTGGCGTGTGTGTGTGTCTGTATGCACATGAACACACATTCCAATAATATATGAATCTGAAAGCTGTACATTTAAACTTTAATGGCTACGGGATTAATGAAAAAGTGTGTGTGTGTGTTACACTTTCATTAATCCCGTAGCCATTAAAGTTTAAATGTACAGCTTTCAGATTCATAAAACAGCCTAGCTTTCCTGAGAACCTTAGCAGTGCATCCAGCATTGCACTGAACATTATTTCCACACCTCAGTTAGTGTTTCTAGCTAGAGTTAAAAACAGTCTGCAGGGCTTTGAAATAGGAGCTACATTACCAGGAGCAGCTATCAAACAGCAGAAGTGCTGAAAAAGCATAGTGTGATTAGTGGAACATCAAGACTATTAAAAAGAGTAGAGGGTTGTTAACACTCCTGTGGAAAGAAGTGTTGAGAAGAAATGGGTAAAGTTTATGAGCCATAAAGACGATTGAGTCTCTCCCTGCTTCCTGAATACAAATGCTGCTGCTGCTGCTGCTTGTTGCTGGCAGCTGGTTTAAGACTTTTGGTGGACCAGGAATCAAAAGGGGTTAACTGTACCACTGCACCCCACTCCACACCTGAATCTGTCCCTGCCTATCCATATAGGTTTTTTCTAACTGTGGTCTTTGTTTTACTTGACATAAAAGCAGCTTTCTTGCATTAAAGAGAACTTTTAGTTATTCTGGTCAAATCAACTCATGACAAATGGAAACTAATGCTTTTGAGTGACTTGGTATATCCTGCTCTAAACTATGTTGTGTTGCTACCAGGAGTCCCTAAAATGGCAGTGTTGCGTTGAGGATGGGCCCTTTTTTATTTGACTAGGTTCTAGTTACCTTGTTAGTTTTTACTAGGCCTGTGCGAGTCATCAGTGATCCAATCCAGCTTTGGATCCTACCACTCCGGATGTCCATGATCCAATCTGGAGCTCCGGACTGGGTTTCTGCCTCAATCCAGCCGAAGCAGCTCTGAAGCTTCGGAGCCATCTCGGAGATGAGGACATAAGGTATAATGGGGAATCCAATATCTATGGACAAGAAAACCAAGCATAGTTAACGTGGATGAAACTTGCAGGGGTGGTAGCCTCTGTTGAGAGCATGAAACCTGCCAAGCTTCAAGAAGATCGGTGCAGGGGTTTGGGAGGATCTGTACCCCAAATTCTTGAAAGCCAAACTCCTGTCATGTCTATGTTGCAATGTGGGGGGAGTGGGGAGTCAAAACTGCAGGGGTGGCAGCTCTTACTGAGGCCACAAAGCCTACCAAGCTTCAAGGAGATGGGCACAGGGCTTTGGAGGACACTGCACCTCAAGCAGTGGGCAAGCAAAACGCATGCCATGTGTTCAGGTGCAGCAGGGTGACAGCTGCAGGGATGGTGGCCCCTGCTGTGATGCCTGCCAGCTGTCAGAGATCAGTGCAGGGGGGCTCTGGGGCCCTGCACCCCTAGCTGCTGACAGACAAAACTGGTGCCAAGACTGTGTCCATCTTGTGGCTGTTGATTGTCTGTATTGATTCTTTTGTCTCCTTAGCCTGGTTTTGTAGGTGTTGATTGAGGCTTGTTAAGCCATTATGTAGTAGCTAGGTCCTGTGTAATTGAGCTGGTCCCTGAGTGAATTGCGATTGGTTGATTGGTAACACAGCAGCTTAGCAGCCAGGCCTGCAGTAGTGTCTCCCCTCCCCACCTCAAGAGAGACACTGTCAGTCCCACAAGCACCCATTTCACAAGTTTTGCTTGTCTTCCAAACCCCCCTACACTGATCTTCTTGAAACTTGGCAGGCTTTGTGGCCTCCAATAAGAGCTACCAGCCCTGCAGTTTTGACGCCACCCCTCCCCCCTGTGTTGCTTTCAAGAATCTGGGGTGCTGTCCCCCCCCCCCCCCCCCCCCAAGCCCCTGCACCGATCTTCTTGGAACTTGGCAGGCTTCATCCTCTCTCTGCAGAGTCTACCACTCCTGAAAATTTAATCCAAATCAGACAAAATGACAAAGCTGTAGATATTTTATTGTTTCCCCATTATACCCTAGGGCTGAGTCTCCAAGGAAGCTCCGAACCCTTTCGGGAAGCCTATCGAAGCCAGCACTTCAACCCGAATGTGCTCATTCAGACCCCGAAGCTTCTCCAGATCCATAGCTCTATCCAAAGCCTCGCACAGCCCTAGTTTTTACATTTTAAAATTTTATTTTTTTCGTGGATAAGAATTTACTATTGTTTTTCTTCTGATAGAAGAGGCGTCGGAGACTAGACCGGAGTATGATAGGAGAACCAATGAACTTTGTGCACACGGCTCATGTTGGAACAAGAGAAATGATTAATGGTTTAGCATCTGTAAGTACGTGATCAGTACGATATGTGGACTTTCTGCTTTCTGTGTGTATGTATATACACAAGATTTGTCTTGATTTAGTTTCAAGATACTTGTATAGTACTTTTCTTCCAAAATGCCAGACAAATACTTCAGTCTGTTTGGTCTAAGCACATAGTTAGATAGTTTAGAGGTTGTAACAAGGCACACCTTGAAAGGAAAATCTCATCAGTGTAAATTAAGAGTGGCTCTACTGAAGAAACTTCTCAAGTTTCTAGTTGCTACTGATTATAATTGTGGAAAAGCATATAATTTACCTGTTGGGTTTAAAGTTAGAAATGTTTTCTCTGCCTCTTCAAATTAACACTTACCCTTGTTTTGACAATGGGATGCTTTGTAAAACATCCTGTTCAAATAATAGGAACTTAATAGAATGCATTTATTTCTAGGCTGGGTCAGTTCAGGACTATATGAAGTCTAAAGGCGGCTATGCAAATGATAATTCTACAAATGCACAGCTATAGAAAAAATGAAAGAGGCTGAAGCACCTGTGCTGGTAGGTATACTCTGTCTTATGACAATCTCCTAAATGTTAGTAATAGAATTGGAACAGAGCTTGTCAAAAGGATCTAGGAACTGGTTGTGGGTGAGGGGTAACCTCTTTAATTGTATGAAGGTTAATGCAAGCTTAGCATTCTTTTTAGTTTTTATACTAGGATCTTAATTTTAGAAACAGTTTTACATACTATCTGAAGTGGTGGTGGTACAGTAGCACTAACCATGGGCTAGCCTTGACACTGCAGTCTTTCCAACTGGAAGACCCAAGGAGCTTCCTGTATCTACTGTACAGGATGAGAATCGTAGGTATAAGCTGTTGCCAAGCAAAATTGTCTTGACTACTTCTTCTTTGTGTTTGTTTTTGTGTTTTTACAGAAATCCTGAAAATCTGTATTGCTAGAAGGCCTCACTTGTTTGCACTGATATTGCAGCATAAACTGTACTTCCCCAGTAGCATGTTTGTAGTTCTGTACTATTTCTCTAACCTAGCTCTTCAGGTGTTTCACAGTCTAAATCACTGGTCTTTCCTGGAACTGTTGGTGTTGACTTTTCATTTTACAGACAAGCATTTGTCTTCCAATATCATTGATTTTTTTTTTTTTTTTTTTTTACCTGTTTTGAAAAAAGGCTAGTGAAGCTTCAATGGCACTGCAAGGCTTTTATGATGGTTACCTAACTTAAACCAAGTCCCAGGTAAATGTGAGGGAAAGATGACTTTCCATCACTTTGCTCACTAGTACAGTTTATCACTTCCACAACTGCTGGGTAACACTGGATTGGCCTTCAGAATGCTCACAAACTGTATGATGATGCTGCACATACGTATTAAATGTACTGTATTTTAAACCCTTTTTTTTTTTTAAATGGCTTTAGTTGTTATTGTTATAGATGCTAGCCAGTCATAAGACTTGCCTCAGCCACTACTAATGGAAGCTACACCAGACTTCATGCAATAACCTGTCTGTCTGGAAGATACCTGGAAGAGGCATTTGGACCCTGTTGTTGCTCACTTTAAATGTATTAAAAGTGCTTTAATTATGTTTTTAAATGAAGTATATGACATGGCTTAAATAAAATCAAATTGGGAAGATTGATGTTAACTAATGGACATTTCTTAATACTCTTTAATTACAGTCACTATGTTTATAGTGCTGGTACCATGTGATATGCTTTGTTTCAGATTAACAACCCTATGAAGGGATAACTAAGTAAAATTACAGGGTTTTTCTCTCTTTTGGAAGACTAAGTATGGAAACTCTTTTTATTATTATGAAAGTGTCAATAGATCTTTCTTTCTTGAGATCAGGCCTCTTGAGGTTTGTGTTTTATATTTTTAGAACTGAAATTTGCCTTTTCAAAAAAAATAAATGCTTCCATATCTGCTTCCCACCCTCTTTCTTGCTTCCTAGACCCATCTGGGAAGGGAAGGGAGCAGCAAGGCCAGTGTGGATTTTATTTAAATCAAAATTATTTTAAATTATGACCCCAAAGATTAAATCCAGATTCCTTTTTCTACAAAGTGCATTCTTGTTGTTTGATATAACCTTTTATTCAAATTTAAACAGGGTCTCTCTTAGGCCTGGCAAGCCTGCTGCCAATGTTTGATTTTTAGAACCAGTGAGGGAATGGTATGGTAGAAGGGAAAACCTATGTGGAGACTATACTCAGAAACTTATCCCTCAAGGCTTCTGGAGTAGTCTGCTCAAAATATTCCTCTTTTGTTTCTACTGCCCCTCTCTCCTTGGATTTATCTCCAGACTCCCTTCCCTTGCCCAGATCTACTCCACCTCCAACAATCCTCTTTTTATTTAATTTCTTGACACTTTGCACCTTTTAGAGAGAAGTAAGGGCATGACTCTGTACACAAACTTGTATCTCTAGAGACCCAAATCCATAGTTTCAGAATTGAAACTAATTATTGCAGAGTTGCTTAATGGGACAGGCAAAATGCAGCCCACAGGCAAGCTCTGGCCATTCTATCTGACCCACAGGGCTCCTCAAAAAATTTAGAAAATGTTAATTTTTATCTGCCTCTGGCTGCCTGTCCAAAGGTAACAGGAGCCAGCAATAGTAGGACCCAGAAGGAGACAGCAGCTCTAGCAACAAGGCCTGCCTGGTCCCGCCCCCCACCCAGCCAGCCAGGAGCCCACGCATAGTCGAGGCTTTTGGCCGGGGACCCTAGGGCTGTTCCCACTTTCCCTCTGCTGGAGAGGGAAATTCAGATAAGTGTGGGGAGACGGGGGGACTGCAAGTGGTGTTTGTTTGTTTGTTTGTTTTGTTTTTCCTCCCCCCCCCCCCCTTGGGGCTGGGCTAGCTCCTGCAGTCCGAATGCTGCAGCGGAGAACCATGTGGTGCTGGAGTGGCAGACCCAGGGGAGGAAGGAAAGCAGCAGCCAGAAAAGCAGTGAAAGTGGCAGCAGGTTGTGGGGGAGAAGGGGTAGTGAGCAGGAATGCAGGGCCTGCGCTGGTGTGGGGCCAGGGCCAGGGAGGCCTAGGGAAGGGTCGCAGGAGCATGGGGCTCAGACTGGTAAGGCTCTAGGTAGCCAGGATGGCTCCCCTCTCCCTGCTGATGCAGCCCAGCCTGGCTTCATAGAGGCCTTGTTGGCCCACTTTGGGCCCCTGCTGGCACTGGGCCTGGCACATGGGTGCAGGCCCTATGCTCCTTCCCAGCTGTCACTGCACTCCATGTGCCTGCTCCCTGCCACTCCCCCGCAGCTCCACCACCACATGGTTCCTGGCTACAGCACTAGGCTGCAGGACACAGCAGGAGCTGGCCTGGCCCCTGTGATTCTCAGCTGGCTCCATGCAGTGCTAGCTAGGCTAGTCCAACTCCCTGTTGTGTTCTGTGGTCTCAGCCATGCAGCTGAAACATGGTGCTGGGGGAGGAAGGGGGGAGGGGAGTGGCAGGAGAAGGGCAGTGGTGGCAGATAGAGGGGGAAGTGGCAGTGAGCAGGAGTGCAGAGCCTGGGCTTGAAGCAGCACTGGCAGGGGTTCTGCCTGTCACGTGGGGGCAGAACACACAGTGCTTTCTGTCTGTCTGCCCTCTGCCCCCCAAGCATAAGACTTCATTTTAAGCTATTATACAATCACCTCTGTATACACTACACAAATGCAGGTAAATCAGAACAAATATTTTTTGAAATCATATTAATGAATGTTGTTTGGGGTGGTTTTTTTGTGGGGGAGAGGTTTTAAAAATTGGGGGGTTGTTTTGTTTGTTTGTTTTAAATCCATCCTGAGCAGGGCAAAGTCCTCAGCTCCTCCTAACAGGGGAGTTGCCAAGTTGCACAGTCCGGGAATAGTTGTTGCTGCTTCCTTCCTCCTCCCTATCCTGCTGGGCGAGATGGGGAGGGGGTGGACAAGAATTCACTCTTGCAAGACAAACGCTTTCCTAAAGGAGACGTTCCAGGTTGAGAGCTGGAAGATCTTCCAGAAGAGGCAAAACTTTTTTTTTCACTTCTACCAAGAGAATGGTGATCCTCTTGGCAGTAATGCAGCAGTGTAACTGAGGAGATGTAACTGTCCTGGGTACCTTCAGTGTGGTGGGAAGGAAGGAGTGGGCCCAAAAATGGGGGTGACTGCAATGGCAGCTGATTGTGCCACGGAGATTAGTATAGTGACAGTTGGCACTGCCCAGATCCACCCTTGTACAAATGCCATGTTTGTATGTGATCTATGAAGATAAGATTCAATTTATCTTAAGGATAATAAATTAAACTGAACTGAATCCCAGGGTCTCATTCCAACCTGCCTGTTCACTGTCTCTAGTTAACTCATCAAGCCTTCCTCTTCTACTCTTACTTCTCAGCCCACACTGGAGCTCACAAATATCTGCTAAGAGAAAACTGATGGAATATGATATAACCCTCCGCTCTTCTCTCCCTTGCTTCATCTGATCTCTCTCGCCTCTCCAGTAATACCTGTGACCCCCAACCCAACTCCTCATCTTCCCTGTGACAACTCTCTTCTCTTCCTTTCTCTTATTCTTTAGGAACCTCTCCTTTTAGCTCTTGTCCTCAAAATGCAATCCTACTCTGAATTCCCTGTCTCTTAAAGAAACACCGCCTCCCTTTCCCCTCCCTGAACATTGAACACAGTGTTTATAGCTGCTGGAGGGTCTCCAAAACAGGAATGGCCCTTTTACATTCTAATGAAACTACATTTATCATGGTATCAAACGACCTTTTCTTAGCCAAAGATCAAAACTAGTACTATCTTCCTCCCCCTCAACCCATCAACTACTTTGACACAGATGGCTGTGCTTTTCTGGGAATCTTGGCTTCCTTGAGATTCTGTGACTGTCCTCCATTGGCTTTTGCCTTACCTTTTTTGTCCTTTAAAAGGATCCTCCTCCTCCTTCCAGCAGATGAGATTCCACAGAGTGCTACTCTTCTTTTCCTTTCTCCTCTTCTGACCAGCCTCCCCTGAAAACAAATTCAACCTCCATTTCTGAGGATGAAACTTCAATCTAGACTAAAATTTTGACCTTTCACCTGACCCTGCCTGGTTGATGTCCCACCAGTGGCTTATTAGCTCTTTTAGCTATGTTGAGCTGAATCTCTGTTTTCCCCATATTTATCTTAATTACAATAGACATTACCACCAGCTGCCACTTCTGTCAGTTTTATCACCTAGGCATCCTCCTGCTAGGTTCTCATACCCATTCTGTCTATATTTTGTAGACTCCTTCAGTGTAATCTTGTGCACATCTGTAAGATAGAATAGATCATAACTAAAACTCTTGCCCAAGCTCTCAGTCTGTCCTTTTCTCTTGGATTGGATTGGTGTTCCTATGCCAAAGCTGTAAACATAACCCTTTGCTTTGCCCTCCTCAACAAGTTTTCCCTTTCTGCTGTTAGTCTCAACCAAATTCTCTCTTCTTTCAAGGCCCTTCACAAGGTATGCATGCCCTAGCTAACATCTCAGTAAGAGAGATTCAATTCTGCCTTGGAATGGCTCATCGTATCAGCCTTCATTGCCCATTGCTCAAATTATCAAGGGACCTTCTTTGTGCTTTCTCCCATTTGTCCATTGCGCTTGGGAAGCTTCTCAGCCTCTTGTGGATACTTGCACTTGATGGTGGTCTACAAGCCAAATTCCCTGCCCTTTTCCAAATCCTGTTGTCATTAGGGCTGTGTGAAGCTTTGGTCCCTGATTTCAATCTGGTCCAATTCAGTGGCTGAATCTCCAAATTGAATTGGAGGACCCTTTAATCTCTCCAAATTGAATCATAACCCTCTGAACTGATTCAGAGATTTGACACAGATGCAGCTTTAGATGTTTTTTCTACCTACCTCTAGGGCAGGGAGGCACAGGAAATGCAATCTGGAGAAGGGAGAGGGAAGCCAGGGACCTTGGCGGCAGTGGCGGCTGCTGCTGCAATTGAAACAATGTGGGAAGGGGGGGCTGGGGGCTGCAACCTAAACTCTCGTGGGCTGCCAGTTCAACAGCTTTAAATTAGCCTTATCCTGCAATGGATATTTCTTTTATCTTGAGTGTCTAAATTGTCTTCCTAAGTGAGTACAAATATCTAGTTAGGGAACAGAAATCCTAAGGCTGTTCCTAAGATGCTTTACATTCTCATTCATATAGTTGTTACAGATTTGTCTCATCTACACTTAACAAACTCCTATTTTATGTTCATAAAAGACAGAAACAAGTATTTCTCAGGTTTAAGCGTAGCAAACAGGATCTTCAACAAACCTAGGGCTATTGGGCTGCTTGCAGCTTTTGCTTCAGGAGAGTGTGAGGGATACAATTTCAGTCATAAGCAGCTGAGGTATCGGCTTTCCAGCTACAGCCAACATCTGTAATTGGCCAGCTACACGCAATTCCTATAAAAGCAAATTACAGTGAAATGGCTGTAGGTAGCTCTACAAACTGAGTGAGGAAGGGCTCGTATTTAGTGTTAGAAATGGGTGACTAAAAAAACGGTTACTTTACTCTTACTGATGTCAAGGATATGAAGTTAGGCCAGTGTTTGGAAAATGCACCCTGTGTACTTTAACCTGTGTGATATTCATAATTATATATAGTGACTTCAGATTAATTTTCTAATTTAAATCCTCTGTTGCTGTAAGAAAAGACTATTTGAGCTAATCTGGTAAATGATCCTTTAGGATGAAAGTGGCTAACCTGTGACGGGGGATGGGGGGACTACTGCCACTGCTGGCCTGCTGAGCGACCCTTGCAAAGCCAGCAGACCAAGGCACTTAAGGGAGCCCACCCCTGCCCCAGCCCTGGCACCATCTGTGGACAAGGCAAGAGCCCCCAAGGGCACACTTGCCTGCCTGTACACTAATGCCAGGAGCCTGGGTAACAAGCAGGACGAGCTCGTCCTCCTGCTCAGTGCAAAGAATTATGACGTCATTGGGATAACAGAGACCTGGTGGGACTCCACCCATGACTGGACCACGGGTATAGAGGGCTATACCCTGTACAGGAGGGATCGTGTTGACAAAAGGGGCAGGGGTGTAGCTCTCTATGTGAAGGAAAGCTACATGTCCCTGCAACCTGATGTTGGCGACCGGCATGGATAGCTAGAGACCCTCTGGGTAAAAATTCGTGGGGAATCCGGCACAGGCGACACAACGGTGGGAGTCCACTACAGACCTCCCACTCAAAGTCCCGAGCTTGACCAGGAGTTCGCCCGGAAACTGACTGAGGCCGCTTGCTCCAGGACCTTGGTTGTCATGGGTGACTTCAATTACCCGGACATCTCGTGGGAAGATCACTCAGCAAAATCTGAGCGGTCGCAAAGCTTTCTCTCGTGTGTGGATGACCTCTACCTGACTCAAGAAGTCTATGGGCCAACGAGAGGCAAAGTGCTGCTCGACCTGGTACTGGCTGTGGGGGATGACCTAATTGGTGACCTAATGATCGATGGGAAGCTGAGTGACAGCGACCACGAGCTGATCACCTTCACCATCCACCATAAAGCTGGCAAGTCAGTCAGCAACACAGAAGTCCTTGTCTTCAGAAAAGCCGACTTTGACAAGCTCAGGAGGCTTGTCAGTCAGGCCCTCAGGGACCATGACCCCAGGGAGATGGGAGTTCAAGAAGAGTGGTCGCTTCTCAAGGAAGCGATCCTCAATGCACAAGCTAAATCTATTCCATCACGGAGGGAAGGCAGCAAGAAGGCACAGCAGCCCCCCTGGCTCTCCAGGGACCTAGCGGACCTACTGTGGCTAAAAAGGAAAGCCTACAAAGGATGGAGGACGGGATTCACCTCCAAGGAGGATTATTCTGCGCTGGTCCAGTCCTGCAGGGAGCAAACCAGGAAAGCCAAGGCTGTAACTGAACTCCAACTAGCTTCAAGCATCAAGGACAACAAAAAGTCCTTTTTCAGATATATGGGGAGCCGGAGGAAAAGCAAGGGCAACGTTGGACCCCTGCTAAACCAGATGGGGCAACTGACAACTGACGCCCAGGAAAAAGCCAGCCTATTAAATAGGTACTTTGCGTCAGTCTTTCATCAGTCCCATGGGACGCCCATGCCTGCTATGGGACAGGGAGATCTGGGTGATGGGGATCCCCTACCCTCCATAAATGCTGACCTTGTGAAGAAACACCTTGAGAAGCTGGATACCTTCAAGTCAGCCGGCCCTGACAGTCTGCACCCCAGGGTACTCAAGGAGCTGGCAAGCATCATAGCCCAGCCCCTGGCACGGATCTTTGAAAACTCCTGGCACTCTGTAGTGCCCAAAGACTGGAAGAAGGCCAATGTGGTGCTGATCTTCAAGAAAGGGAGGAGAGTGGATTCGGCTAACTACAGGCCCATTAGCCTGACTTCTATCCTGGGGAAGATCTTAGAAAAGTTTATTAAGGAGGCCATCCTTGAGGGAGTGGCCCAGGCTAACATCCTAAGGGATAGCCAGCACGGGTTTGTTGCAGGTAGGCTTTGCTTGACCAATCTCACTTCCTTCTATGACCAGGTGACCTATCACCTGGATGAGGGAGAAGAGATTGATGTCATATATCTTGACTTCAAAAAAGCTTTTGATCTGGTATCCCATGATCACCTCTTGGCCAAACTGCCCAGTTGTGGCCTTGGCTCCACCACGATCCACTGGCTGGGAAACTGGCTCTGTGGTCGGACCCAGAGGGTTGTAATCGATGGCAGTCACTCATCGTGGTGCCCTGTGACCAGTGGGGTCCCTCAAGGCTCTGTCCTTGGACCCATACTGTTCAACATCTTCATTAACGATGTGGACATCGGAGTCAGGAGTGGACTGGCCAAGTTCGCCGATGACACCAAACTTTGGGGCAAAGCATCCACGCCAGAAGATAGGCGGGTGATCCAGGCTGACCTGGACAAGCTCAGCAAATGGGCGGACGAGAACCTGATGGTGTTTAACACCAAAAAATGCAAGGTTCTCCACCTTGGGAGGAAAAACCTGCAGCATCCTTATAGGCTCGGCAGTGCTAGATTGGATAGCACTACAGAAGAAAGAGACTTGGGGGTCATCATTGACCACAAGATGAACATGAGCCTGCAATGCGATGCTGCGGCTAGTAAAGCGACCAAAATGCTGGCGTGCATCCATAGATGCTTCTCGAGCAAATCCCGGGATGCCATTCTCCCCTTGTAGTCAGCCTTGGTGAGGCCGCAGCTGAAGTACTGCGTCCAGTTTTGGGCTCCACAATTCAAAAAGGATGTGGAGAAGCTTGAGAGAGTCCAGAGGAGAGCCACGCGCATGATCAGAGCTCGGGAAAACAGATCTTACGATGATAGGCTGAGAGACATGGGACTCTTTAGCCTGGAAAAGTGCAGGCTCAGGGGTGATCTGATGGCCACCTATAAGTTTTTATCAGGGGTGACCACCAGTATCTGGGGGAATGTTTGTTCACCAGAGCACCCCAAGGGATGACGAGGTCGAACGGTCACAAACTCCTGCAAGACCATTTCAGGCTGGACATAAGGAAGAATTTCTTTACTGTCCGAGCCCCCAAGGTCTGGAACAGTCTGCCAGCGGAGGTGGTTCAAGCGCCTACATTGAACACCTTCAAGAGTAAATTGGATGCTTATCTTGCTGGGATCCTATGACCCCAGCTGACTTCCTGCCCTTTGGGCAGGGGGCTGGACTCGATGATCTCCCGAGGTCCCTTCCAGCCCTGATGTCTATGAAATCTATGAAGTGCCATAAGTAGCATAGGTAGCCTCTGTCATGCATATGGCAGATTGCGGAGGGGACAGGCAGCACAGTAGCAGATGCAGCAGAGAGTTGGGCAGAGAAAGAAGATCAAAGTGGCATTCAGGGAGGGTGAGGCTATTTTGTGGTCACCTGCCGGAAAGGTTGGGCTTCACTGATTTAGGGTATAGTTATCCCTGGACCAGTAGAACAAGTAATGCACGTCATGCTTTGCTTTCCTAGTCGACCCTAGTTTTCTGTGTTGGAGACCTGGTTTGGGGTTTTTTAAAGAAAAGTTTCTAAGAGAACGTGAGGGAAATCTTAACAATTCTATTCACTTTTCACATACAAGAGAGGCTAGCAAAAACCTTACATCCTATGCAGATTAGATGGCTTACGTGAAATGGCATCTCAGTGTAATAAATTCATTTGTGTAAACACTTGAACTCTGATTTTTATTTATTTATTTTTTGTGGGGGGTTGCCATTCTCTATAGTGAGAGTCTATTGGTCAGGTAATAGTTTCATAGTTTCTAGGGTTGGAAGGGACCTGAGTAGATCATCTAGTTCGACCCCCTGCCATGGCAGGAAAGAGTACTGGGGTCAAACAACCCCAGCAAGGTGTACATCTAGCCTCCTCTTAAAGACCCCCAGGCTAGGAGCCAATACCACTTCTTTTGGAAGTTGGTTCCAGATCCTAGCCACCTTGACCATGAAGTAGTGCCTCCTAATATCTAGCCTAAATCTACCCTCTGCCAGCTTGTGACCATTATTTCTAGTCACTCCTGGTAGTGCTCGGGGGAACAGTGACTCCCCCAATGCCTGCTGGTCCCCTCTGACTAGTTTGTAACAGGCCACAAGATCCCCCCTCAGCCTTCTCTTTTGGAGGCTGAACAGGTTCAGGTCCCATAGCCTCTCCTCGTAGGGCCTGCCCTGCTGCCCCTGATCATGCGGGTGGCCTCCTCTGGACCCTCTCCATGCTGTTGACATGCCTCTTGAAGTGTGGCACCCAGAACTGGACGCAGTACTCCAGCTGCGGCCTGACCAGTGTCGCACAGAGGGGGAGGATCGCCTCTTTGGACCTGCTTAAGATGCATCTGTGGATGCATGACAAGGTGCGGTTGGCCTTCCTGACTGTGCCCCCACACTGCCGGCCCATGTTCATCTTGGCATCAGTGATGACTCCAAGATCCTTTTCTGCCTCTGCACTGGTGAGAAGGGAATTCCCCAGCCTGTAGGTATAGTGCTGGTTGTTCCTCCCCAGGTGCATCACTTTGCACTTGTCAGTGTTGAATCCCATCCTATTCTTGTCCGCCCACCCCTGTAACCTGTCTAGGTCTGATTGCAGCCTATTCCTCCCTTCTAGCATGCCCACATCCCCCCCCACATCTTAGTGTTGTCACAAGATTTGAACAGGGTGCTTTTTACCCCCTTGTCCAAGTCACTGATGAAGATGTTGAACAGTGCGGGCCCGAGGACCGAGCCCTGGGGGACCCCACTGCCCACATCTCTCCAGGCTGAAAATGACCCATCCACCACCCTCTGGGTGTGGCCCTCCATCCAGTTGGTGACCCAATTTATTGTGTGGGTGTCAACACCACAGTCCCCAGTTTCTTAATGCAAACGTGGTGAGAGACAGTGTCGAAGGCCTTCCGAAAGTCCCGGGAGACTATGTCCACTGCTACCCCTGCATCTAAGGATTTGGTGACCTGGTTGTAGAAGACCACCAGGTTGGTCTGACGGGGCCTGCCCCTAATGAACCCATGTTGATTGCCCCTAAGCATACTCTCCCCTGCTGGTCCCTCGTGGACATGCGCCAGAATGATTCTCTCAAAAACCTTGCCCAGGATTGAGGTAAGACTAACCGGCCTATAGTTTCCCAGGTCCTCCTTCCTCCCCTTTTTGAAGATGGGAACCACATTGGCCCTCTTCCAGTCCTCTGGCACCACACCAGAGCACCACGAGTGGTCATAAAGCCACACCAGGGGTCCCAGAATGACCTCCGCTAATTCCCTCAGTACTCTGGGGTGGAGATCGTCTGGACCAGCTGATTTGAATATATCCAGTCCCTCCAGAAGTTCCCTAACTTGTTCCTCACTAACCCTTGGCCTAGATGTGCGTCCCCTGGGGTCTAATGGCAATATGCACTATCCTTGGACAGTAGGATTAACTAATATGACTTCTACTGAAGAGAAGCAGATATCTCCACTAGAGAGCAGTCTTTCCGTGCCTCAATCCTGCTCCATCCAGCCTCATGCTTCCTGGTTACTTTTAAACTTGGCCTGTTGAAACATAGCGAAACAACCTGATCCTGCTTTCCTTTTATAATTTGTATGGGCTCCTAGATATGTGCTGAGTGGGTACAAAATAACCAGTGTTCTGACTGCGTGGCCAGTTCTGAGAGAGCAAAATACCAATACATGTTTCTCTTTCAAAATTATATCTGGTATCTTGTATAAAAGCTTCATAATGCTCATATAACCTTTTGCTGTGCTCTGGTGAGGCATGTCAGTCTAGCTTGTGATAGGATACACTTTGACACAGAAACTGGCTTCCTTTTTTATCATAACTGCTATAGTGCTTGTCCTATGGCACAATGACAGGACATAGGAACATGGAGTAATCACATTAATTTGTATCCATTCTCATTAAGTGGAAATGTACCTTAAAAAAAACCCAAGTATAGCAAATGTTACTAATACTCGAAAATAGGTTGTACATTAGTACAGTAATTTTTTTGTGTATAAGCAGCTAGCCTGCAGCTGGAGTTGGCAGTAGAATGGTTCAAAACAGTGGTTTTCAACCTGTGGTCTGTGAGCCCCTGGGGGTCTGCAGACTGTCTAAGAGGTCCATGAAAGATTACTATGATCAATCAAAAGTATATACTCACATTTGCACCTCCATTAGACTCTTGTTGGTGGTCCACAGATGAAAAAAGGTTGAAAACCACTGCTTTATTGTTTATAATTAGTAACTTAGGAACTTTTTAGAAATATTCTGGTCTGACAGCGATCATTCAGTTCAGGTCCTTTGCTCCATTCTCTGTCTCTCAATCAAATGCAGCCAGTACTCTTTTCCAAATCTCCAACATGATTTACAGGTTGTAGCCTGTAAGTTTTGAAGGCAGTCTTTTGACTTAAGGCAGCACAACAAATTATTCCAGCGGTAAAGAGTTAACATCAAAGGTGTGAGGTCCTGAAATAGAAAGTTGGAGGCTCATTAGATTGCAGATTTCATTTCCTGCCTGAAAGGCAGAGTAACCATAAATGGAGTGGAATGTTTTTAGAGAGCAAAGCTGTTTTGTATACGCCTTGGTTCTTAATTAAGGTTAGGACTTGCTATTTAACCCTTTAGATTATCTAGGCTGTAGGATTAACTGCTAAACATCTTTAGGTTGTGCTTAATGCATAGGGATTATGGGGCTAGATATTATGGATTTAAGCATCTAATTCAAATTAAGTCCAAGATCTGGACACCAAAACCCTAGCTGAGCTGTTGTTTAACTCAGGAGGTGTCTGAAGTTTGTGAGACTAGAGACAGACATTCAAAAAGCCTGAGCCTGAATTGATTCACTCTTTGCACGTTAATCTAACCTGGCTATGATAAACCAGTTTGTAATTGTGAAGACATCCCATCTGAACTGAAGAAATGCAGGCACAGGCCTGCAGTGGCTCAGGCTAGAAGCAAGGGGGCACTAGAGCAGCCCTCCCTTCCTCAGTGCTGAGCTGAGGGCAGGGCCAGACCCAGCAGGGTGCTCTGCTTAGGGAGTTGCTCCCCTCTGCCCCTCCACCGCTACTGACCAGAGAGGGAGTCAGCAGGGAGTTGATAACAAGGCATTTAGCACCCTATCAAGAAAATAAAAGCTTCTTTCATTAGTTCAAGCTCTTCTTAAACAGTTCTTTTTCCAGGAAGGAACTGGGACATTGCCAGCTGACTTGTTGCTTAGCTCCAAAAAGCCTAACACGACACTGTCCTCTCTGCCTGAGACACACACCTCTCAGCATTAGCTAGCATACCTCCTGCTGGCTACAGTCCATGCTGTGTGCATGTGTGGAGGGAATCCCTGTTTGACCAGGGAGTGGAGGGAGGGGGAAGCCAGGCAGAGGGATAGAGCCAGTCCTGCTCTGGAGTAGATAGCCCAGCCCATGGCTGCAAAGCATCTGGGATGCTGGGGGACTTCGGTTTAAGTTAAACCGGGAAAGGATCTGGGATAGACGTTGCATTAACTGGGTTGATCCGAATCAGTTAAGTCTGATGCTACATTCAACCAGGTTTATCTCAAAGCGGTTTCAGCCATTTTCAGATTGGTTTATGTGTACTGAAACTGCTTTGTTACAGGTTTAAACCAGTTTCTGATCACTCAGACTAGGGACAGACACAAATTAGTCTAAGTATCTAAGGGCATCTGTGGCCTCTCGCCTACGGCCTGCAAGCTGTGGGCAAATGAACTGTCCTTCACTCACCACATTGTTTTACCTGAAATAAGTCAAGCCTTGGCAGACATTGAAGCTATACAAGGAGCTTGCCTCATCCCTCTGTTATAACAGTTCATACCTAAGATAAGGTATGCCTTGGTTATTCAGGTTCATGTTTTGCCTTCTGGCACTGACACACTGGGTGTTTCCAAGGTTTCCTAGCAACATGCTAAGTGGAGATTTTCTAGGAAATAGTCAGTCATAAGTAGTGAGATAATTTAACTTAACTTCCGGTAACAGAGACGTTAAAGAAGGACATTCTGGCTGCCATCCTGCAGTTTTATTGGCCAAGGACACTGTTCAGTGTATGTCTATAGAAGTGGTTGGAATAATGGATCTCTTAAAAGGGCTTATCCTGACTGGCCCAACTGGTTATAGTTTCATAGTTTCTAGTTTCTAGGGTCGGAAGGGACCTGAGTAGATCATCTAGTCTGACCCCCTGCCACGGCAGGAAAGAGCAATTATTTATACAAATACTGAAAGGCATTTTAGGTTGTAGAAACAACAAGAGTGCTGAATGCTGAGGTCATGAACAAAGGGGGGCGGGCCATGGCATAGGTGGTGGAAGGGGGGGCTAACAGGGATTAGCCCCCCCAGTGGTAGGGCTACACAGCAGCCTGGCTATGGGCTTCCGGCAGATTCAGCAGGGGTGGGGAGGGCTCGCAGAGGTGAGGGAGGGAGGGAGTGGGGCCGGGGGAGGGGCAGGTACTGCGTAGCTTGGGCAAGGTGGGACATGGGACTGAGCCATGAGCAGCTCATCCAGGGGGCATGGCTCCTGCTGTTATGCACATGCTGGGAGGCATGGGAGGAGGGGGCATGTGCCCCAATCTACTTGCAGGGCGAAGGCAGGCTGCCACTATGGGCTGGGACCGAGGTGGTCCCAGGCTCTTCCCAGTGGTGGGGTGGGGGCTGGGCCAGGCTGTGCTTGGGGCAGGTGGTGGTGGCACTGGGGGGGAATATGGGAGGGGCTGCAGCCACCCCAAAATTTGCTGTAGCTCCCCCCAACCCATCCTCCCAATGCCACTGCTGCTCACCCAAACACAGCATGAACCAGCCCCCCCAGTTGGGAAGAGCCCAGCGCAGCCCTGGTCCCAGCTTGCAGTGGCAGCCTGCCCATGCCCCACTCAGATCCGGGGGCACCCCCCAACCATGCCTCCTGGCATGCATGCAGTGGCAGGAGCTGCCGCCGCCCCCCCCCCCCCCCCCCCCCGCCGTGCTGGGCATCCCTCAGGTGAACTACTTGCAGCTATGTCCCTGGCCCCACTCCTTTCCCCCTGCCCCTTCCCCCACAGACTTATTTGTGCATGCATGCGCACTTAGCCTCCCCCTGCCCCCCAAATAATGTTTTCTTCCTCGGCCTATGAATGCAGGATGGATTTAGAAGAAGTGGTGAATGCTGGATTGCTATTCTGTGGCCAAGTGTGCTGGCCCCACCAGCCTTCCCTGGTGTGCTGGGGGCCTCCAGGAGCTGCAGCTGCAGCACTCCTGGGGCAGGGAGCCTGGCTGGCAGCTGAAGTTTGGCTCCAGCAGGCCAGGCTCTGGTTTTGGGTGGTGCACACAGCCACCATGTGTGCTGCCCCACTTCTTGGCATGGTTATGGTTTTTTTTGCAGGGGGGTTGGGTTTGTTGTTTGTCTTTTTTTTGACCCCGGGATCTCCTGGGGTCACAAAAACTACCTGCATTGCAAAGTAGCAGTGCAGGAAATGCCTGAATGTGCAGTGTGTGGCATCATAAATGGGTCTGTGGTGCCACATACTGCATGTCCGCACCCATCGGGACACACCCAGAGTGGAGAGAGAATATTCACTGGTTCTATCAGGCTTGGACCAGAGGGGCAAGTTCAGGTATACTGCTGTGGGAAGCACTGGCAGGGACCACAAGCAGGGTTTTGAAGGAAACTGATATTTAGATATTGGGACAAGCTGGGAGCTTGTTTCATGGAAATAATAACAGCCATCATGGTGTGTTAGCTAATCATCATCATGATTTGTGTACATGTGGGAACTTTCATGTTGAATATATCCTCTCCTACCATGGTATACAAAACTTATACAGAAAATGTGTTTGTACTCTCCACAGTTGTCAGATAGTGGTGGAGTGCGTGCTTTGAAAGCCAAGGGCAAGACAGTACTATATCCAAAATCATTTTGTTCCAAATATTCTTAATGATGTAAACATGATTTGTTGCCTGCTACATATACCCTGCATAACACCTGTGAAGCAAGATACAGATATTAGTATTTCCACATGGAATGGACCATGGATGACATTGGACTTCTTAGTTAATTTGGATAACTAGAGAGCTCCTCTTTAAGCAATACATTCCCTCTTTAAGGGAAATTAGGAACATACATGGATGTGAGCGTGTATTTATACATTTGGCAACTTCAATGAGTAATCAATCACTAATGCTCATGCTATTTTGTGGGGAGATACAATAGAACACACTGTACTGTTATTTCTTCCAGGGATTTAAAGTACCTGTTGCTTTGTTTTGCTCAAATGTTTGGGGGAGAGTGGACTGCTAGTATGTATGGGGCAGGGTTGCCAACTAAAAAAAAAACTTTTTTTTTTTTTTTACTGACACGTTTTTACTGATGTAAATTGAATCCCTTCTGTCAAGCCTTGGACAAAGGCCAGGTTCAAATTCTAGGGTTTTAACATCAACCCTAGCAAAAAAGTTTTAGTTTTCAGTAAAAAGTTTGCAGATGTCAGTAATAAATTATTTTTCGTGAGTTGGCAACCTTGCTCAACTGCAGCTTGACAGCAGTTCTACACTATGCTGATCTCACTTCAGGGGTCCCCTACTTACCCTGTACCCTGCTCCCCCCCCAGTCCAGCCCCCAACCTCACTCCCCAGACTTCAATCTGTTATATCTCCCCCGACTTCCAGCCTTGTAGCTCTGTCCTAGCCGTACCACTTCCTTCCCTGTCCTCCCAGTTTAGAGTGTGCTGTCCTGCATACTTTTAAGGTGAGCACTGAGCGGCCATTACAGGTAGGCAATGACTAGTACCTAGGGTGGCCATCATAGAGGACAGTCTGGTTGTCCTCTGTCCTCTATTGATACAAAACCGGATGCCTTTGTTGCAAAAATGTTGCGGTTCGTTTCTCAGGAGGCGAAGAACTCTCAAACACACACTATTAGCAATACAAAAGGTATATTTGCAAATAGGGTCAGAGTGAAGACAAAAGACCACACTCTGCCCGCGAGGAAAACTCTCAGCTGGGTTTTATCCCTTCCCTCCTGGGCACGTGTGCAGAAGCAGGAACTCTTACAACTCATTTCTGGTTCATACAAACATATATGAAATGACGTCACGTCATCCGTCGCATGTGCATTATAATTAACTACTTAAGTATGCGGGGCGGATAGGCTTATATGCATTAGCTAATTACGCATGCTTAGAAAAGCTCTCCAGGTTACCAAAAACTCAAACCCCCCCCTTTCCCAAGGACACAGTCAATTAAATCACAGCCTTTGTAGTTTACAAGAGTAGAGGCAGAGGAGTTTGAAGGTATGTGTGATTTACTGTTACAAAGAGAGAGTAAATTTAGCGAGATGTCCTTGGTGGTGTTTCTTCTTATCA
Organism: Crocodylus siamensis; assembly: GCF_052110815.1. Classification (NCBI taxonomy): domain Eukaryota; kingdom Metazoa; phylum Chordata; order Crocodylia; family Crocodylidae; genus Crocodylus; species Crocodylus siamensis. Next base: position 19,003,988 of record NC_143409.1, on the reverse strand, counting down.
GGTACGAGATACAAACTGTGCAGCTTTAACAACACTCTATTCACTATACATTTTTAATAATATTTCTATTTTAATAATATTTCTAACACCTTTGTCCTCTATTTTTCTCTACATAACGGCATCCAGTTTCATATCAATTGAGGACAGAGTAGCAGAAAACTGGAAAGGGGGAGGGGAAAAGCTGACAGTTTCCTGTAAGGCACTAAGCTGCACTTCTGCTTAAACACCAGTGGTCACTGCTTTGTTCACTTTGTCCATTGACACTTGATTCTAGCTTTATTTTGACAGTGACTTCCTTTCGCTTAATTTAAGGTTGCAAGAGGCACATGTGTATTTTTGTTAGCGTTGGAAATTACTTAGTTTCCTGTTCAGGACTAGGCCCAACCACCAGTGTTCAACTCTGCTCGGAAGCCTACCCAGTGCTGTGTGTCTTGCATGGTGGGGATTACACATCCCTGTATCTGGGTTCAAATCAGCACTCTGCCTGTGAGAATTGAAATGTATATCCTACCCCTCAGGCGAGTGCCTTAGTAGTTTAGTATCTAGTGTATCTTGGGTACATTGATCCTCCTATTCTGAATCCTTTTCCATTTCTTATGGAAGAATTAAATATTTGCTGAAGCAGAGACTGAAACCAGTCTCCTCACTCCCAGGTGAGTGCTATAACCATTAGGCATATACTTTCTCTTAGGCTTGGTATATATTTTAATTATTCTCTACAAAGTGAAAGAGCTTTAACTGAATTAAGGACCACCCACCTCAGAATACCATAGCAGTTTGTGGTTAGGATACAGCACTTCTGACAGGTGGAGATGTGGGTTCAAGTCTTCTCAGGCGGAGAAGGGATAGACAAATGATTAACGGGCTAACAGCTAAGAGAGATTCTACCTTAGCTGATAGAGAAGGGGGATTTAGCCTTTTGGTTACTCTCATATTTGAGTTAGTATGTTGGAATTAAAGCTAGTAACAAAGAGTAATCTAATACATGTTGTCACGGAGTCACATAGGTGCCCCGTGAGTGTGAGGGTGATTGGCAGAGTTGTCAATCACCCAGGCAGCTCAGGTGCCTGGTTGCCGGGGCAACCAGGTGGTCACATGGCCGGAAGGGGGCAGGGCCAGGCCTTTATAACCAGCTTAGGCCGGAGCCTGACACGCAGTTCCCTTCTGGCTGCCGCAGGAGCAGGAGCTCTGTGGCTGAGCTGAGTGGCCTGGGTTAGTGGTTGCTACTTTACCACGCTAACTGGCTGCAATGATGCAGGGAACAAGATCGCCCTGATGGAAGGTAGGATTGAGAGCCCTGGCAGGGCTTGGAGTTATCGTTAGGCGTGTGGAGCCTCTGTTTATGTTGCAGCCAGAGGGCTGGAGTTTAAGTTACAGTTTACTCCGGAGGACCGGGTGAGGCTGTAGGGGAGCGAGGAGGCCTCAGGGGAGCTCCCCAACAGCTTGGGGGTTCCCAGTGCCCAGTAGGGGCACAGTGCCCGGGGCACAATTGTCGGTGCCAGGGAGGCACGGTATTGCGCCAGGGAGGTGCGGGATGCGGGGTTACAGACCCTGGCCCATAAGGGCGGTGTAGCCCCGGAGCGGGGCAGCGACAGGGCGCGAGGCGCGCGGTGTCAGCCCTAGAGAGGGCAAGGCCCCAGAGCGGGGCAGAGACAGGGCGCGAGGCGCGCGGTGTCAGCCCAGAGTGGGCAAGGCCCCAGAGGGGGCAAGGCCCAGAAGGGCGAGGTAGCTAGAGATAGCGAGCCGGACCCAAGGGGGCGCCGAGGCTAGGGCGGCGAGAGCAAGCCGGACCCAAGGGGGCGCCGGCGATTAGCCAGGCGGCGGTGAGAGACCCAGGGCGCTGGGAAGGGGCTAGAGATTGGAGCCCGACCCAAGGAGACGCCAGGTGGGCAAGGAGCCCCGGGACCCGAGAAAGAGAACAAGGGCACCCGAGGGGTGAGGGACTACACAAACGTCACCCAGAACAGCTGCGAGGCTTGGGGCATGCTGAGGGGGAGGTTTGGAGGCACGCATTGCCCTTAAGGCGGGACGCATATCGAAACCCCATTCTAGACTAGGGACAGGACACCAATACCGTCCACTAGGGAACCGGCAGCCTCCACATTATATATATATTAACCATCAAAGTCGTGGCGGGCGAGATTCGGAGGGTGCTACGTCACCCTAACGTGACGGTAGGGGGCGCTAGGGGGTTCACGGCCGCCCCTAGACGCCGCTCCCTCACACATGTGTATAAGCTAGCTGTCTTCCAAGCTACCTATTGTTATAAATTATACACCAAAACGACTTCAAATCTGTACTCAGCGTTCATTGTTTTGGAGTATTTTTGTTAAATAATAAAAATATGACACAGAAGCTTCTCTCTTGTTTGCAACATTGTTTGATATTCATATATAAAAACCAAACTGAACATAGGTGAGTGTAAATTTGATCAGTGAGGCTTGTGGTTAATGCTCATTACAAAGCAAAAGTCCCATTTAAACCATGTCCTTTTAAAGCTAATTTCCCTATACTGAAATACTTTAAATAAGATAATGTTGTACACTCTTAATTTGCCTACATAATTAATAGCTTATTAGGGATATGTAAACTGTGTTAACCCTGAAGCTGCTCTTCTGTTCCTATACAGGTGACTGACCTAAGATATAATCTTATGCAGTCACTAAAGAGAAGAAAGAATGTGATCCTCATAAAGATAAGGGCTCAGACTCTGATCTCAGTTACAGCTGTGTGAAAGGGAGTAACTTAATTAATTTAAATTGGAATCAGTAGGATTACTCCTAGATTAACAAGACTAGAATCTGGTCTCAAATGTACACTTAACTAGTGCTGAATTGGAGCTGGTTTTAGAAATACTTTTGGGCTGATTTTTAGCACCAAATTCAACACTAAAAAATGCCAGTGTAGGTACGTGAGTACCTTTGAAGACCAGGAAGGGGGCAAAATCCAAAGGCAAAGGTTGTTTTTGTTTTGCTTTTAGCCAGACCTGAAGAAGGATGTTTTGTGCTTGAAAGCCTGTCAAACTTCTCTCCCAACTGTGCAGTTGGTTCAATAAAAGATATCACCAAAAAAACAAAAATAAAAAACCTTTTCTCACACACTTTCTGGACCCCCATGGCTACACCCAGACAGAGCCCACGGGGGGGGCAGACGTCCCCCAACCCCCTGGCCTGCGGGAGTTGCCCAGCAAGGCCGGGGGGACAGGGACTGGGGACCTCCATACCTGTCCTGCAGGCGCCTGCCTTAGGGCCCTGGAGGTGCAGGTGAGGGAGCTCCAGGAGGAGGTTAGCAGGCTAAGGGGAATCAGGGAGGCGGAGGAAGAAATCAACAGATATTTTCTTTCCCTGCAGGGTTGTACACCCAAGGATGATGCACCTCAAGAAGTCCCCTCCACTGCAGAGTGGCAGACGGTCACCTCCCAAACCAGGGCTGCTCGTAACACAGCAGTACCAGTTCCTCCAGTCCGGCTGGAGAACAGGTACGAGGCCCTGGCAACTGTGGAGGAGAAAGGAGAGGAGGACACTGGGGAGGAGGCAACTCCACGCTCTCTGCGTCCTGTGCAGGCTGAAGCAGACGAGCAGGCCAGGAGGAGAAAGCATTGCGTGATCGTCATAGGTGACTCCATCCTGAGAGGTACGGAGGGCTCCATCTGTTGCCAGGACCCCTTGGCACATGAGGTTTACTGCCTACCTGGAGCGAAGATTCAGGACATGAAAGGGATGCTCCAAACTGTGATCAAGCCCACCGATTACTACACCATGGTCCTAGTCCATGTGGGTACTAATGATGCGGCCAGGAGAAGCCCTGATCACCTGATGGAGGACTATCATGCTCTGGGATGTGTGCTAAAGGAGATGGGCGCACAGGTGGCTTTCTCTTCTATCCAACCAGTGAGTGGATGTGGAAGACAGCATGCAATGTGCATCGTGGAGACCAGCTGGCAGTTTCAGGAATGGTGTCTCGAGGCGGGCTTTGGCTTCCTCAACCATGACCGGCACATCACGACGAGAGACATGCTTGGATGGGATGGGCTCCACCTTTTCCCAAAAGGTAAGCGTGTGTTTTCTTTTAGGTTGGTGGACCTCCTCCGGCGGGCTTTAAGCTCGTCGGGGGAAGGGGAAGACATGGGTGGAGGAATCATCGGACGGCCAGACCAAGCAACACCCATAAGTACAGACCAACGAGCAAAACGTATACACAGGTAAGTGACAAGGGCCAGGGCAATGCTGTGATTAAGGGGCCAGTACACACATCCATAGGAGGCCTCAAATGTCTCTACACAAATGCCTGTAGTATGGGAAACAAGCAGAAGGAACTCACCCTCCTGCTGGCTGACACCAACCCAGACATAGTAGGGATCACTGAAACTTGGTGGGACTCAACACATGACTGGTTGGTTAATGTCAAGGGGTATAGGCTGTACAGGAGGGACAGGACAAGGAGGAAAGATGGGGGCGTGGCACTCTACATTAAGGAGGAATACACATCTTCATCAATTAATAAAGAATCGGAGGAAGGGCATTCTGAAGTGCTTTGGGTTAGATTACAAGGCAGTCAAGGGGAAAGAGACTTAACAGACTTAACTACAGACCTCCCAACCAAGGGGAAGAGCTCGACCAAGAATTCTTAGGTCAGCTCATGGAGTTAGTGAAGTCTAAGGATGTGGTAGTCATGGGGGACCTGAACTTCCCGGACATCTGCTGGGAAGAGCAGTCAGCCAGGTCTGACCACTCACATAGGTTCTTAGCCAGAGTGCAGGACCTCCATCTAACCCAGGAGGTGCGCAGCCCCACCAGGGGAGGCGCCTTGTTGGACCTGGCGATTGACCACGGGAGATGACCTGGTGAGGGGGTGGTGGGTGCTCGACCACCTGGGTGACAGTAATCATCGCCTGCTGGAATTCACCATCCAGCGCAAGGTGGCAAAGGCCTGCAGCAGGGAAGCAACCCTAGATTTCAGGAGGGAAAACTTCACTGAGCTAAGGAGAATAGACAGGGAAGCACTGAGGTCCCAGAGGGGAGGGAAGCCAGGTGTCCAAGGAGAGTGGTTGCTCCTCAAGGAGACGATCCTCCAAGCCCAAACAGAGGTGATCCCAATGAGGATCAAAGGGAGCAGGAGGGCACACAAGCCCCCATGGCTCACCAAAAGCATCCAGGAGCGTCTCCTAGCTAAAAGGGAGGCGTACACCCAATGGAAAAGAGGGGACATCACCAGGGATGACTATACTGCAGTTGCTCGGGGATGTAGGGGGGCAGTCAGGAAGGCCAAGGCAGAGATGGAACTGGGACTAGCTTCCCGGATTAAGGACAATAAGAAGACCTTCTTTAAATACATAGGGGGTAAAAAGAACGTTCCGGGTAATGTGGGGCCCCTGCAGGACATGTTAGGAAATTTGGTCGTCACACCAGACGATAAAGCCAACATATTTAACGATTTCTTTGCCTCCGTCTTCCTAAGCAGGGACCGGAACAGCCACTCCCCCTCTGGGCCCCCCCTCAGGCCCCAGGGGAGGCACACCTGGGCCAAGGGTTAGTGAGGAACTAGTTAGGGAGCTTCTGGAGGGACTGGACGTATTCAAGTCAGCCGGTCTGGACGATCTCCACCCTAGAGTACTAAAGGAATTGGCTGAGGTCATTGCAAGCACTCATGGTGCTCTGGTGTGGTGCCAGAGGACTGGAAAAGGGCCAACGTGGTTCCCATCTTCAAAAAGGGGAAGAAGGAAGACCCGGGAAACCATAGGGCAGTTAGTCTTACCTCGATCCTAGGCAAGCTGTTCGAGAAAATTATCCTGGCACACATCCAGGAGGTGCCAGCAGGGGATTTCATGCTTAGGGGCAATCAACATGGGTTCATCAGCTGTCAGACCAACCTGGTGGCCTTCTATGATCAGATGTCCACTGCTACCCCTGCTTCTAATGATTTGGTTATCGTCTTCCTGGACTTTCGGAAGGCCTTCAACACTGTCTCTCACCCTGTTCTCATTCAGAAACTGGGGAACTGTGATGTTGACCCCCACACAGTCAATTGGGTTGCCAACTGGCTGGAGGGCCGCACCCAGAGAGTGGTGGACAGGTAATTTTCAGCCTGGAGGGATGTGGGCAGTAGGCTCCCCCAGGGCTCGGTCCTCGGGCCCGCGCTGTTCAACATCTTCATCAGCAACTTGGACATGGGGGTAAAAAGCACCCTGTTCAAATTTGCTAATGACACTAAGATGTGGGGGGATGTGGGCACACTGGAAGGATGCAACAGGCTACAATCAGACCTAGACAGGTGACAAGGGTGGGTGGACGAGAATAGGATGGGTTTCAACACAGACAAGTGCAAGGTGATGCACCTCAGGAGGAACAGCCAGCACCATACCTACAGGTTAGGGAACTCCCCTCTTGTCAGTATGGAGGTGGAAAAGGATCTGGGGGTCATCACTGACTCCAAGATGAACATGGGTCGGCAGTGTGGGGAAGCAGTCAGGAAGGCCAACTGTACCTTGTCATGCATCCACAGGTGCATCTCGAGCAGGTCCAAGGAGGTGATCCTCCCCCTCTATGCGGCACTGGTCAGGCCGCAGCTGGAGTACTGCGTCCAGTTCTGGGCACCGCACTTCAAGAGGGATGTGGACAACATGGAGAGGGTCCAGAGGCAGGCCACTCATATGATCAGGGGGCAGCAGGGTAGGCCTTATGAGGAGAGGCAACGGGGCCTGAACCTATTCAGCCTCCACAAGAGAAGGCTGAGGGGGGATCTAGTGGCCTGTTACAAACTAGTCGGGGCGATCAACAGGCACTGGGGAAGTCCCTGTTCCCCCGAGCACTGCCAGGAGTGACCAGGAATAACGGTCACAAGCTGGTGGAGGGTAGATTTAGGCTAGATATTAGGAGGCGCTACTTCACGGTCAGGGAGGCTAGGATCTGGAACCAACTTCCAAGAGAGGTGGTGGTGGCTCCTACCCTGGGGGTCTTTAAGAGGAGGTTAGATGAACACTTTGCTGGGGTTGTTTGACCCCAGTAATCTTTCCTGCCATGGCAGGGGGTCAGACTCAATGATCTACTCAGGTCCCTTCCAACCCTAGAAACTATGAAACAACAACACTCTAACTCTACTATTAAGGCAGGCCAAGAAATTGCTAGTTGTATGAATAGAGGCTTGGGTGCATAACTGGACAACCAGTTAGTAGACGCATGCCAGACAGCCTACACTGTTATAACTTACTTGAATCTACTATAGAATTACCAGGAGGAATTGGGGTGGATCCATACCAGTGTAAGTGCTGTGTGTCCATATCTAGCTCAGTATAGCCATTAGTTATAGGTAATAATGTTTAAGTGAGCTGCTGCCCTGGGATAGATGGGTGTCTGTCTGCTCCCAAAACTGGCATAAATTACACCAGTGTACAAATCCATTGATATACCTTTATGGGAGGAGGGGTGGCAGGTTTCAGTGGCTCCCCAGCAAATGGCAACCTGGGTTATTCATTTCTCCTGCCCTCCTTGATTTTTATGGTGTGATTTTTAAAAGCCAACATGTGTTAGCGCAATTCCAAACCAGCCTAAAGATGATCTCTAAAGTCAGAATCCTTTCTGAAACCAAACTGTTAACAGCAGCTTGTTCAAACTAATCAGGCTCCAGCTCAGATACCTCATCTCAACTTGACTCTCTTCCCTCTCCCTCCAAGTATGACACCTGGAGTTTTATTAGTGAGAAGCAACATTTAGCACTCTACCTGGAATCCAACATGGCCTAGCAGGAGGGGCCAACCTGTGGTATTTGTGCCATACCTGGCAAGGGCAGTCTCTCTACGTGGCACATGGCAGGCTGGGGAAGGGACACAGTTCATGGAGGAGAAAGCAAAATGGCAAGCAGGCAGGGAACACAGGGCTGTAAGCTGAAAGCAGAGCAACAGATGTGGAAGGGGAGCTGAGTGGCACTTGGAAGGGTGCAGAGCTAACCTATGGTGTGCTTTCCAAAAAGGCTTTCGCTGAGCTAGAGTAATTTACACGTTTAGTGGTCTAGAAAAATTGAAATCAGAAGATATACAGGCAACCCCCATTTAACGCGGTTTTGCTTACTGTGGTTTTGCTATAGTGCTCATTAAAAATACCTACCCGGTTTCACTTAGTGCTCAGCGGTTTTGTTATAATGCTAACCATAAGAGGTAGAGAGAAACAGTGGTGGCAGCAGCAATGGTAGCAGCGTCGAGTGAAGCAGTGAGTGGCAGCCAGTGGGCCCAGGGTGGGGTGGCAGGAGCCCAGGATCTGCTCTGGTACATGGTGCTGAAGTGGACGGGGAAAAGCAGTGGCGAGAAGGGGTGGGCAGGGGGCCAGGCAGTGTAAGCATGGAGCCTGGGCCAGTGGGGTCCAGGGCAGAGAGGCAGGAGCCTGGGGTCTGCTCCAGCACATGGTGTTGCAGCAGCGGGCAGGTGGGGAGGAGCAGTGGTGGTGGCAAGAAAGGGTGGTGATGGGCGTGAGCCTCGGGCCCAGGCTGGTGCCAGGGCCAAGGCGGCCGGAGTGCAGGGCCCAAGGCCAGGGCTAGCAGGAATGAAGGGCCTGGCCCGGTGTCCTTGAGCCCTGGCTTCCATGTGTGCAATGTCCCCCAGCCTACAGTGGAGCCAAGCCCATGGAGCCCCGCCATCCCTGGGCTGCAGCCCATGACCCGTTCTGCTTTGGGTCACCCACCAGAGCCCCACTGCTTGCTGTTAATCCCTGGGTGGGCAGGTCCCCGACTCAGGCCCTGCAGGCGGGGCAGCCGGGGCTGTGCACAGGTGCGCTGGTGGCCAGCAGTTGTGGGCTGGCAAGGGCAATCGCAGCCTCAGAACAATGAGGCTGGGAGGAGCTGATGCCTTCCCTGGTAGAGCCCACGCAGTGCCTTGCTGGGAGTGGCAGGGCCAGGGCTGGCAGGGGTACAGGAACCAATTATATTTATTTACATTAAACCTTATGGGAAAATGAGTTTTGCTTAGCGCTCGATTTTTGCATAATCAATTAAGAGCACTAAGTGGGGGTTGCCTGTATTAAGGGTACCTAGAACTGTCCAGATGCTGAAACTGGTACATTAAAGGCAATCTGCATTACGATTTAAATAAATGATGAATTTGAAGTTGAAAACTCCATCTGCATCCATGACAAGATGACTGATTTTTAGAAGGTAGTTTGTTTAGTCATCTACCGTAAGGTTGAGACCTGCATACAGGAATATGAAAGCTTTTTTCTTTAGTGACACAGATTATTCTTCCTGGAAAATGGGTTTCTGAAGTGTTTTGGCATCAATACTATACTATAAAAGCACTAGTTTCACACTAGCTCTTTCAGTGGCTTTCTATTGTCTTTTGTCAACATACCTTAGTGAGCAAGATAGAGCATCACCCACCCACTTCTCTACAGAAGAGAAAATTTACAGAAAATCAGTTTGTTCTCCTGAAGCCCATTTCTCTTCACCTACATACTAGTATAGACCATCATACTTTTTTGGGAATGTAAAATACATAGCTTACTATTGAGGTAAGCAAATTAGATGGGACCTGATCCTGTGAGTGCCAAAACATCTGCATTTCAAAGTTAAGCTTCCCTTCCCCCCCATACTTTTCACACTGCCATAATGCACTGCCACACCAATATAGTTGGCTCTTAAAATAATTTTATAAACATCATCCAGTCTGTGGACTGTGGAGTCATCTCTAAAATTAATTTGTCATCCAGATCTTGTTAAATTCAGAATGAGAGACCTCTGCTGGCATCATCATAGTTACTCTGCTGGTGGCACCAAAGTAGAAAATACACAGCTCAGCATCCTAGTGGTTTTCCAAATACCTACATAAGCTGAAATCTGAATGTGTGGAGCTGCATCTTGGTGTTGCATTAGCAGGGTGAAACATGATAAGGTAAAATGATGATCCCAGCACTCGTTCCTGCCCAGGGCATATGGGGTCAGACTTGATGATCTGTTCAGGTCCCTTCCGACCTAAAAACTATGAAAATGAGAGATGGACCGTTTCCAGTGTATCAGATCTAGAAGAGTGCATGAGCTGGTTTGCTGATATAGGAACGAAGGGAGAATATTATGGAGAAAAACGTTTGGCCCAAACGGGGTTTACTGTGAAACTGCCGCAATTCACAGGTGCTAGATTGTGATTAGTTTTGTTCCTAAAACATGTAGGATGCAGGCCGGTGTCTCTCTTCCCTCGAGCAGACACAGCTCCTGGCACCGCTCCTTGAACGTCAGCTGGAGCTGGAGCTGGACCCGGAGCCGGAGCCGGAGCCGGCCCCACAGCCGCTTCCCTCCATTGATACAAACGCCGGCCGGGCGTCCCCGGGGGCCGCTGTTGTCGGTGCAAGATTCACCGCCACTTTCATCAGCATCTCGTCCGCCCCTCTCACTGTCGTGTGTTTAGCGGGGGGGGTCTGCTCGGGGCTCAGCGCCCGGCCCGGGTCCTTCAGCCCTTCCAGGCAGGGCGTACCGGGCCCCAGGCGCCGCCCCGCAGGCCGGCGCAGGCCGGAAGAGGAGGCGCGGCGGGGTGCGCGGCCGGCGGTGCCCAGCAGCTCCGTATCCGGCCCGTGCCGGGCTGTGGTGTACACGGCCGAGGATGGGCTCCAGCGCGCCGCTCCGGGCCCTGCTCTGCGGCCTGCTGCTGTGGCTGGTGAGAGCTGGGCTGGTGGCAGGAGGGCGCGGAGGGCCTAGGTGCTTGCCCGGCTCCCTCAGTGGGGATCCCAAGAAGGCCTCTCCGGGCTGGGCTGGGCTGGGCTCCGCGCCGGCGGGAGGAGGGCCCCCCCCGACGGCTTGTGCTGCGTGTGCCCCCGGCTCCCCCCGGTTCCCCTTGGGGTGGATGCAGCAAATGGCAGAGCTCTGGCCCCGGCACCTTCTCCTAACCGCTTTCTTTTTTGGACAATTTCCCTGTTCGCACATAGATGACCTTTAGGGAAGCGTTGCTGGACTAGCAGTGGTCGGGTTGAGGGCCTAGCCCACTTGTGCTCGCTCTTTCTTGAAGCTCCTTGGTAGACGAGCCTTGGAGGAAGTGAGAGAGGTTGCTGAAGAAGGTCTGCTCATGAAAGTTCATGCCTAATGAGAGTGGGGTGTGGTAGGGCAGCTGTTTCTGAGTGATTAGCATAATGTGTGGACATGCTTTCTGGAACAAGCCTGCCTTGAAACCAGGTTAATGGGGAGCAATTGCATGGTTTCTCCCTTAGTGGAGAGAAAGTGGGAAACGAAGACAGCTTGGTTGAAAATGTCCAGTGTAGTACAAGGGAAAATAGCAGAAAAGATGCATGTTTTGGAAGCACAGAGGGACTCAAAGAAAGCCAGTGGTGGTGGGACCACTGGTGCAAAAGGCTTTGTAGGAAAACATGTGAAATCTTGGATTTAATGGGGCAAGATGCACAAAGAAATGAAGGGATTCAGAAAATGGAAGCAATATATACAAACATGTTCTGAATCATCCAACTTCTTTATGTAACATATTCCACTTCCCTTTCTTCTGAGACTTCTGCATGTAGGCCTGCGCTGCGCTTACCCTGCTGATCTTTTTGTTACATATTTCTTGGTTTGTTTTTTCTTGTTGTCTGATTCACTGTCTTAACAGGGTAGGAGGAACTTACCAACTAACATGGGGGTGTTCAAGAATCAAGTGAGCATTGGCTTAGGAAAAGGATTGATTTATGCAAAATAAAACTGTCTTTCAGAACAGTATCCCTGCTTGTACTTTTTGAGTTTATAGACCACGTAGCTTCATTCACAGCTGGGTCCCCCTGTGCAACATGGGTGTCTCATAGACAGAGTGGATTTGATTTGAATCACTGGTCAGGAAGACTTGATTTAATCATTGCTTTCTACAAAAAGTGCATTCTTGTTGTTTGATATAACCTTCATTAAAATATTCCCAAACAGGGTCTCTTATGGCCTGGCAAGCTTGCTGCCATGATAAATTTTCCCTTCTACCATACCGTTCCCTCACTAGATCTCAGATCGATGTGGAGACTATACTCAGAAACCTATCCCTCAAGATTTCTGGAATAATCGGCTCAAAATGTTTCTCTTTCTTTTTCTACTGCCCCTCCCTCCTTGCACTTATCTCCAGACTCCTCTTCCTTGCCCAGATCTACTCTACCCCCAACAATCCTCTTTTCATTTGATTTCCTTTAGAGAGTGGTAAGGGGAACGGCAACACATAGGGGTGTACATACACCCCCAGAGAGTGCTGGTGCACTCCCTGACTGGCCACACTGGCAGCTTAGGTAACGGGTAGGCGGGAGCACCTGTGCCCCTCCTGCAAACACCAGCCCGGGAGTGGGAGGAAGCAGCCACAGTGATTGGCACCTTCATGACACCCGACACCCACCCCCTGCCTCACTAGTCGCCCATGGGTAAGGGCTTGGCTGTGTACACAAACTTACAGAGACACAGTAGGGCTGATGGATAGATAATCAGGTCTCTTATCTCTCATCTCTGTATACTGCTGTTAACAAGCATGTTACCTTTGGTGACACAGATCCACAGTTTGAGAACTGAAACTACGGATTACAGAGATGCTTAATAGGATCTTCTAGACTGAGCACTGAGTCCCGTTGGGGAGAGTGGTTTTCTTTAATTTTTACTAATCTATCAAGAAACCTCTGGGAACCCTGTAAGATTGGGCCCCTAATATAGTCCATGGCTTCTTGTGGTCTGTTTATAATATATTGTCTCAAATAGTATGTAATTAGAAGTTACAGTCCCTATTCCATGATGATATTTTTGAGCTCTAACATAAATTAAAACTATCTGTAGGTTTTGGGTTTTTTTTTAAAGCATCTTAACAAAAAAAAGACGATTAAATAAAAAAAAATCCAATTTAAATGTTCAAAAATCCATTTTTTATTTTTTAATTTGAAATTGTTGATTTTTATCCATCCTGCTCATAGAATCTGGTATAGTCTGTCACTAAGAAAAGTGTATGCCTTTCTGGACAATTTTTTCGTTAAGGTCCCATGCTGTTCTGCCTTCTGTCTGACTTCAGTCTAAGACAGCTAACTCTCATTCTCTAAAGTATATCCAAATTACAACTTTCATTTGTCATAAGTTTATATGATTGGCTTCAGCAGAAAGATCAGTCTTTCTCTGCTCATCATGAATCATACCTTATTTGCTTTTAATTTGCTTCAGTCAAGTGAAGGGTAGTATAGTTAATGCTAGAAAAAACTCAGTCCCTGTGCTTTCATAAGTGTACCTTTCTCGTAGGTCTTTATCTGAAACATGGATAAGCAGGTATCTTGCTACCTTTTGTATTTGCACTTATTTCATAGTTAAACTTAAGATCAAACTGGTGGTAATGGAAAGTAGAGCCTAATCCTGAACAGCCAGAGGTTGTAACCATATATGTGCTTATAGTTTTTAAGGTTGCAGGTATCAGTTAGGGGGTTTGTTTTTGTTTCATACCTTGTGGGTGTTATTGTAAGCCACCAGGAACCTTCTTTTTATGAGGTAGTATACAAATCCAAAATAAACATATGCAATAATAAATGCCTTTTCACTGTTCTATGCTTAAATGTATATGCCTGTCCAATAATCTTATGAAAGATTTATTTGCTCCCTTGCATAGCCTTTTTAAAACCACAATAGTTAATAAATCCCTGTTTCTAAGGTGTTTTTAACTATTTTTAAATATGTATACATTTATTTTCTACATTTGTACATAAAAGAATAAATATATTTCTATTTAAATAAAAGGAGTAATCTTAGATCTTTGGAGGCAAAGACAGTTCTTACTCCCTCTGAGTTAGGGTCTGGCTTTGATATCTACAGGTGAAAAATGAATTATCAGTGACCTAATTTCATAATTTTCAGTGTTATCAGAAATTAATGTTCAAATGTTAACTTCCTCACTGCATTTAAGTCAAAATACATGTGTGTGTGTGCACGCGCGCACGTGCACGCACATGTGCATAGAACGGGTATAGTCCAAATTACAGACCATATAGTTCTGTAAAATATAGCTACTGTGATACAATGGCCAAAATAAAATGTAGCCAAGTAATTGTGCAGTTTGCATCTCACTTATTTTAAATAGGATGACATGTATTAACTCTCTTCTTTCCCTGCCTTACCAGTAAACCACCGAATAACTAGCCAAACACATTTGTAGATGTAGACTGAATTTGTAGTATTGTTATAACTCTGAGAAAAATCCTGGAGGGGTTAAATCATACAGCCTTTGCTCACAAGTCAGTGAGGTCTATGCATGTGAGAGAATTTTTGTAAGGTGGAACCTATGGCTTTTAGGAGACCTTCTAACAAAAAGCTAGCAACATTGAGTATTCCAGGGGCTATTTTAATTGCCTTTTTCTGATTTAAGGGCCATACAAAGGTGTAGGTGCCAAGTGTCAAATTGGAGAGCACTTGCTTGGAGTTGTCTAGTCCTAGTGTTGCTCTTCATGGATACCTGCTTCCCCTCTTATTTTGGGTACCAGAATTAGATTTTTAAGCCACTGATAGTCCAATGCAATCTAATGAAATTCTGTTCATGTTGTAGGCAAGTGCACAGGAGGGTATCCTGCATGCTTCTGGAAATGGAATACCTCCAGTAAAAAAGGACTACTGCATACTTTACAATCCTGTTTGGACATCTCTTGCAAATAGCCTCGATAATGTAGTAAGTGGTTAAATGACAGTACTGTCTTAAGAGCTCTGAAACTGAGAACAGTTTTGGCCTGAGTAGAACTGATCTCATAGTATTGTGTCAAACCAGTGCTACACAAAACCGGCTTTAAATCATACCTTTTAATTATTTTGTCAGAATAACAATGAAAAGGTGGTTAGTCTAATAATTCTAATAACCTTAATCTAGTGAATGCATTAATAAGTACTTTAAGAAAAAGCCCAGCCTCAATAATTCCATAAGTGATACCCCTGTTATGCTATTCAAACAACTGTACCTAAATGAGCATGGCTTTTAAAGAGAACTGTCAGAGTCTAGTTGAAATGACAGGAAATCTGAGAAGGGTACCCCTTTTCATGCTTAGATTTAAACACCCTTACATTTCAAAATTTTGAGATATTTTAGTTTTAGGTTTGTGTTTATAAAGCAGAAATTTACATGAACTAGAAACAGAAAGGAACGTGACCTGTAGTTTGAATGGATATCAAATGGCAAAAGTGAGAAAACCCTCCATGTATAGCTACCCTGGATATTATTGGCATTTCTATACGGTTGGATACAGGTTTTTTCCATCATTCATAAACAAGACAGGCTCAGTGCAAAATTGAAGTGTAGCAGCCATGTTTCTGTCAGAGGATTTGCTGTGGCTTGTGACTATGTTGACTGCAGGAAAACTTGAGCAGCCAAAGAAAACAAAATGTTGTTCAATGGGACTTACTAAATGTTTTGAACTAAAAATAAATGTGTGAAATATTTTTATTCAAACAAATACAACTTTGTTATAAAGCAGGCATGCTGTTTTGGCGCAAGTGTGGCAGCCCAACCAGAGTTTTGATGTGTAGCTGAGTCATTCTGCTTTGTCTGGGGAAACTTAGTTATATTACAGAGGTGTTCTCAAAGGCAACAGATAGCCACTCCACGATGAGCTTTTTTCTGATGACCAGTTTAGGGTAGTGTCTGGTCTTGAGATATGTTGTAAAAAGGTTGGGATTGGTTCACAAATCTCAAATATACTTATAGTGTCTATTTTCTGTTTTTTAAGATAGTCTTTTACAATCTTGTGGTATCACAAAGAAACCATGTGCATATGGCCTTGAGATAATTTGCTCTTCCCCATCTACTAATTCACTAGTCCATTTTAAGATAGTTTAATCAACAGCATACTGGGTTGTGTTAACAGGAGTGTCACTGACAAATCAAGGGGAGTGGGTTCGTTTTTTTGCTGTATTCAGTACTTGATGAGGCCTCACCTGGAATACTGTGCCCAGTTTGGGACCCCACACTTCAAAAAGAATGTGGACAAATTAGAAAAAGTGTGGCACAGAGCGACAAAAATGAGTAAGGGCCTGGGAACCAGGACTTGAGGAAAGGCTGAAAAAACTAGGGTTACTGAGTGTGGTGAAGAGAAGACTGAGTGGGAATTTGATAACAGTGTTCAAATACCTGAAGGGCAATTACAGAGAAAATGGAGATGGGCTTTTCTCCCTGGTCACAGGACTAGGAGCGATGGCCTTCAGCTGCAGCAGAGGAAATTTAGGTTGGTGATTTAGGAGGAACTTTCTGACTATAAGGGTGGCCAAACATTAGAACTGGCTACCAGAGAAATTGTAAAATTTCCATTCTTGGAAATTTTCAAGAGCAGGTTGGATAGATCCTTGGCTGGGATGGTTTAGTCAGGGATGATCCTGCCTTGAGTAGAGGGCTGGACTAGATGACCTTGTGAGGTCCCTTCCAGTTGTACTTTTCTATGCATTGTATTAGCTTTGTTTATGCTGTGTAAATTCATGGTTTTGTTTTAGTAAAATGTGATAAATAAAAGAGAAGAACAATTGCAAATTCATGTTTTGATTGTAATTACTGCTTGCATACTCATTTTTTTGTAGACTTCCAATAGCTTGGAGAACTTGACTTCAACTGTGCTCTGCAGTTATTCTGATGTTCCTTCTGGCTTCATAAAAGACAAAGCAGTTGTAGTAATGAGGGGAAACTGCACATTTTTGGAGAAAGCAAGAATTGCTCAAAAACACGGTGCTAGAACACTGCTGATCGCAAGTAAAACTGCTCTAGTAAGTTCCCCAATTATGTGGGGTGCTCGGTGTTAAAGTGACCATCATATTTTATTGTATTTTGACTTATTTTGACACAATTCTATATGAAAAAGCTTGTTTTTGCTTATTTTGGTTTAGTTTTATAATCTTGATTGATTTTAATACATTTATTAAGTTTGAATATGTTGCATAAAATCTAAAAAAATAGACCAATATAGGAAAAACAGCAGGAAGAAAGCTGACATAAATAAGATGGCAGTTCTTCAAACAATGTCTTATTCTTATACCACATGAATAAACCCCATTAATTTTGTTCTTCAATGGCTTGATGTATGTCGTATATAAAATGCTTGTAGTTAGAAAACTGCAGAAGTAATGCAAGTTAGAAAACTGCAGAAGTAATGCAAAGTGTAGTTGTAATACCATATTTACTCAAATATGAGATGACTCTGAATGTAAGATGATCCCCCAATAATTAGATTCTATACATGGAAAGTTTATACATGTATTATAATTTTCTATGTATGGGATCTAATTATTGGAGGATCATCTTAAATTAATCTCCTCTCCTACTATTGCAGGTGCGGGGAGAGGTGATGATGGGGCAGGCTGTGGGGCTCAGGTGGTAGGGGCAACAGTGAGGCAGCCTGCTGCCCCAATTCCCCCCTTTCCGTGTTTCCCCCCATCTCCCCTCTCCATGCCACTTCTGCCATCCACAGCTTCAAGTCCCTTCTCCCTTGCCCCACCTCCCTCTCCCTCTTCCCCCTTACCTTTGCTCTGTGCTAGCAGCTCCATCCCTGCTTCAGCCCAGGGCTCAGAGTATTGCAGTTCAGGGTACAGACAATTACTGTGGCCCAGGGCCTGGAGCAGTGGTGCAGAGCTGGCACTGCTGTTCCTGCCTGACCCCACAGCTGGTGGGGCAAGCAGTAGCTGTGGTTTGGCTCCAGCCCCAACCTTCAGTTGGAGCCAGTGCTGCAGCAGCTGCCTGTCCCCCTTCCACTGCCTCATGCTCAGTTGTAAGGTGAGGTTCTTTCTCCCCTTTGTTTAAAAAGGGTGGTGGGGAGGAGGACCTTGTCTTCTAATAGAGTAAATATGGTAGATCATCACTGATGAAAATAACTTTAACTCAGAATTATAAAGGGTGGTTATTTGGAACCAAGTCCTATTGATTACTTATTTATAACATCATAAATGCAAGACAACTGTAGATTTGGAAATATTCTGATAGTGTCAGCTTCTGATTGTCTTGTCTAGTAGCGGTCACCCTTTTGGTTCTGTGGGCGAGTTGAGTGGCTTGGAGCCAGTCCACAGTCTGGATGGGGCCCTGTGCAGCAGGATCAAGCCCTGGAACCTGACACCACCCCCTCCTTTCCCTACTTGCTGGGATTGGGACCTGGTGCTGCCTCCTGCACACTGGAATAGGGGCTTCCTATGGGTTTGTAAATTTGGTAGCAGGGGAGCAGTCTCTGGGCTAGATCTGTTGAGCCCCCTAGTGTAGTTTAGTTTTTCTCAAACTGTTAGATGGTTATAGTATCTGTTGATTTTTATTTATGAATATACATCCTGGCATTCAAAGAATAGTCTACATAAAGAGTAGTATTTTGCAGATATGCTATGAGCTTCTCTTATACCTGCTTTCTCTTTTAGTCTCCTCCTTCAGGTAACAAGACAGACTTTAAAGACGTTACCATTCCACTTGCTCTTGTCAGATATATTGACATAATGGATATGCAGGTAAATAACTTATTAGGCTACTGTAACCATTTGGTTAGTTATTTATATACTTCCCAGGCACTGACTGTCCAGTTAGACATGCATGTTTATAATTACTGGTTCCAGTGTTCAGATAGTAATGGTTAGACAATATCTTGAATTTCTCAAAGGTGAAGTGGGGACTTGAGGTGTGAAACAGGAGTTTTCGTCGACCTCTTTCAGGTTAGTCCATGAGGGACTCTTTAGTCAATATGTAAGTAGTACAGAAAAGATGGGAGAAAAATCTTTAAAATACAAAATATAAGTCAGGTTCTGGGGGCAATGTATTCTTTTAGATTCTCATCCTAGCCTGCAGTTGCCTGTGAGGCATTGCTTCTGTGGCCATAACAATCTGTCAAGATAACATTTTTTGCAGTGTACTGGGTTATTTGACAAAAGCATGAGGGGCTATGCGGTGGTTGTATATGTAGTGGGTGCAAGGGGTTGTACCTGATTTTTCCTATGCTTTCAATAAATAGCAAAAACAATAACTTAGTTACAAGTGCTCCTATTCCATCTAGTCCCTGTCTTGTCAACACTTGGTCCACTCTGCTTATGGGCATGATTTTCTGCAGAGTAACCTGCATCATAAGCTTGTAAGCACAAATCAGGAATGATATTAATTATAGCTTAGTGAGAGGGAAGGATCCTCTCCTGGTCATGGTATAGTTTAATGTAACTTTCTGCCATATGTTAGCCATCTTCTGTTGGAAGATACTGAACATGAAGGAGCAACCAGTGGCAGTTAGTTTCTACCCAGATGTACTAACATTTCTGGGAAAATCTTAGAAAAGTTTTCCCAGTAGCTCAGTATTCACTCTAGTTGTACAGTGGAGGCAATTTGGTTCCAGTTAGGAGTGAGGAAGTCATCTTCCAGACTGTTAGTGCTATTCCTTCTTTAGTGATCTATTAAAAGACTTATTCCTGTTGTCTTTTGCCATGCTAGTCAGATATGTAATGATGCCATTTGTGGATACTTTACTCTGGTGAATGTCAGGTGTTTTCTAAGTGCTCTATTACCACCAGGTAATAGTCTCCTGGTGGACCTTATCATGATCATAATTATGCAAGAAGCATGCAAGAAAATGATGGATTTTGAGGTTATCAAGGATAGTGCTTATAGTACTTAGCAGGTAGTACTTGCTTCCCTATTACCTACTATGATCTGTCGGATAAAACAGACAAGTGAAAAAACTTGCTAGACTGTTCAAATTCAACAATTGATACTTTAAATAGTATCCAGTAACTCTCTTCTGACACAGGATTCTGGATAAAGACAAAACAATGGAATTTAAAAGGTAGTTCTAATAGCTACATTTGTTTTATGTATTTGTTAACAAATTGTTGTTCATATCTCAGTAACTTAACGGAACTCATGTGTGGCTTTGTTTTAACTGCATTAAATGTTACTTATGAAACTTTGCATTGCTATTCGTGTTGTGCTTTGCTGAAATCAATGTGATTTATTGAATAAAAAATAATAGGTGTATTGTTGGTGTATTACTTTCACCATTAAATTCATTCTTTGCTAGATATGCTGACAGAGTGTCTTCCTACAGCCAAATGTACTTGTCATGTTCTTGTCCCACGTGTAGGCTGTTAAAAAATCTGTTAGTTTTTCCTCTGTATTATCTCTGATGCATTTTTCTATCCGCCCTGCAGAACTCCTTTTCTGTGCCTTAGGTTATAGTTTATCTGACTGTTGGTGCTTTTTTGTGTGTTCATTTACTTTCCAGTTGCTTTCCAACTACTATCCTTTCCTCTTTAGATTCCTTAATGGTCTTTCCCTTCCCTTCTACATGAAGGTCTTGTACTGTGGTCTTGAATGTGAAAACAACTCTCTCTGCTGACATCTGTGTTTCTCTTGTGTTTTCTTCCTACCCCATTTCTCACTTTTGTCTTTGAATGCTCTTCTGTGCTGTTTTTACACTTACATATCTCCCTCTTTTTTTAAAATCCCCTCTCAAATCATGCAACTTGCTGATTTGAATAACCACTGCTAAACTACTGTTGGACTCCAAACTTGCACACCTTGTCTGAAATAGCTTCCCTGTTAGTTCCAGGCATACCTTGGATCAGGAAACTAAGGCAGCAGATCTTTAGCTGATATAAATTGTTGTATTTCCATTGAAGTCACTGGAATTAAGAGTTTTCACCAGCTGAAGATTTTTCCCAAAATGTGTCTTTGTATAGTTCAGTTCTTTGAGGGTTAACAGGAGTGTGGACTGAGTGCACAACTCGACGTGTTGGTGTCATAGACAAATGTACAATACTTCTGTGGACAGGCTAGGGTTCCACTATGTCAACTCCTGTTAAGTATATAGTAACCTTAGCTAGTAGGCAGGCAACATACATGTTCAGTACACTCTGAACTAATTTATAGATCAATGGTGTAACATTTGGTAAAAATTGGGTAAGCGGTATGAATCCCTACCTGTTTGTCAATGCTGTTCTTATGTGTAACTGGTTATTATATTTCAGACTCTTGGAAATAGGATTAATGTGACACTCTATTCACCACCTTTGCCAGACTTTGATTACAGTATGTTTGTCATATTTCTAATTGCTGTTCTCACTGTGGCGCTTGGAGGCTATTGGAGTGGAGTATCAGAACTGTAAGTTTGTTTAAACGTTATGATTTATTAAGCATTGTAAATTATGGATCTAACATGTTTGTGGTTATAGCTACAAGAGGAAGCATGACCCGCTGATTAGGGCACCGCTGTAGAACTTCAGAGACCTAGATTGAATTGTACGCTCTACTGCATGCTTCCTGTGTGACTTTGGCTCTAAGTTTAAGTGGCTTGAGTAAGTCGCTAAGATATTTGGGTACCTGATTCCCAATTAAATATATTAAGAGTTAGGCACAAGTACCTTTTGGATTTCGTTCTTAGTTTCTGCCTTAATTCCCAGTCTGTAAAATGTGGATTGTGACATTATTTATCACACAGTGGTATTAAGTAGGTAAATACTGAATATTACATTGATGCTCTCATGCATGGCAGTGGATACCATAAAAACTCTGAAGATTAAATCACTTCAGGACATATAAATATCTACTTTCAGATATCAGTTATAGCTTTTCATCTCCCACCTACCTTTTGAGACTCTAATTCATGTGATGCATCATGCTAGTGTCCTCAACAAGCTGCTAAAAGCATTTCTAGCTTTAAAAAAGCTGATGAATCCAGTAATAAAAAATCTGGTTAGAATCTGGAAGGGATAAATCCCAAATCAAAAAAAAAATTCTAAACATACGCCTCAAAAGTGAAACCCAATAAAAAGATACCATGTAAAAAGTCCCTTGATAAGGTAATCCAGGACTTCTGGAAGGAAGCTCAGTTGTCTTGTAATGAATTCTGTTGCACAGTGGCTAGACTGCCCCCAGTGCTTTCACTAGCTTGCTTAAATATAGCTTGAGTTCCTTTACACTGTGCCAGTTCAACCAGTGTGCTTCGACAGCCTTTGAAAGGTGCCCCTGGGAGAGAGGAGATAAGGTTGAGGAGATGAGCATGCTCTTTCCACTTAACTGCTGCTTCTCCTTGGCAACTCTTCAGGCATGTAAGTGTTTTAATAAATTAGCTTTCCAAATGGGATGTAGTTCAATTCACAGAAGTTATGGAGGTGTGCTTTGTGTCTAAAACAGTTGAGAACCACTTCACTATGCTGTAGATTTGCTGAAACACAAGGATTGGTAGGAGCAGGGGGAGAAATTACCATAAAAAATTGTCCTCTGACTTCCCCTTTGCTTGGATCAACCTGAAAAAAGACATGCCCTTCTACTTTTCATTAATGTTTTGGGGCAATGATGGAAACTCAGAGAGATGTTGGTGCCTGTGTCTTCCTTTTGATAAAAAAATTTTAAAAATTGCCTAGCTAATGAAGAAGTGTAACACACTGTGGACAAGGAATCTGTAGGAAGTGGTGCCTATGTGGAAATGACAGACTGAGCCTTGAGTTCCTGTTGACTTCTGGAGAAAGAGAGATGGCCAGTGCCAGCATTTTTTTTTTTTTTTTAATTTATTTTCACTCCCAAAATCTTAGGCTTATGGTCTACATGGCATCATATGGTTTGTTTTCCTTCATGCCATACTTACCTATATCAATAGTACCAGGAGTTTCCCTCTATCTGGTGCCTTTTTAATTTTTAGCACTGATCAAGGATACCTAGAGAGTGGTGCAGCTCTTGAAAAAGGATGCCTGAGGGTTTGAGCATATTGCCAAATAGTCTGAGACTAGAATCTTTTAATGTCTTAATATTTCTTTCTATGTTTTCTCACAGCCCATATTACTAAAGTTCAGTGGGTTACTAAAAGTAGTGCAAAACAATATGAACATAATAATGGACTTTCCTTCTCCTGTAGCCTGACCTGCTAATGCCTGTGTTTGTTTGAGAGTGGTTGGGGAACAAGAAGTGAAACTTTTATGTGCGGTAGAGTGAAGCCATCTTTTGTCAGTTCTAAGGAAGTAATATACTTTGTGTGAGGCTCCTGACTGCACTCTAAGGCCCCCTCTACATGTGACATTTATGTGGCAATTAATGTGTTAATTGTAATGTAAATTGCAAAGATGCTACACATGCACACGAGCACTCAATTTAAGATGCCATAAAATGTAGAGGTGCACCGATACATCGGTCCATATCATATTGGCACTGATAAAAGGAAAATTGACATTATTGGCAATTGGCGTTTTTGGCTGTTGCAGCCAGTACTATTACTAGTAGATGCAGCCTGTATGCGCGCAGCTGGAGTATGCATGTGTCCAGCCCAACAGCTTGCAGAGTAGCATCCAGCTGGTACATCTCTTGGGAAGGAAGGGGCTTGGCAGGGGCAGATTGAGACCCCTGTGGTGGGGGAGGGAGTGGGGCTGGGGCTTGGCAGAAGGGGTGTAGAACGCAGCCACGAGAGGCTCATCTGCAGGGTATGTGGAGTGGGGGATGGATCCGGCCACTTCATGTACCTCAGGGGAACCATCCAGGCTTGTGGATCTGTGCACAGGACATGGGTGAGCTGTCAGTGGGGTCGGGGTGGCGCTGGGCTCTTCTTGGTGGGGGGGCTGGGCTGGGGCTGCACTTGGGGTGGGCAGCAACAGCGCTGGGAGGGGATGCTATAGGGGGCTATGGTGAATTTTGGGGTAGCTGTAGCCCACCCCATAGCCCCCCCAGCCCAGTGTTGCCACTGCCTGCCCCATGGCTCCTCCAGGGGTGCACATGGAAGTGTGATCTGCCCCACCTCCCCAGGCCCCCTGGACAAGCCGTGCGGCTCTGTTCCACAACCCCTGTCGCCCTGGCTGGGCAGCACCTGCCCCAGCCCCACTCCCTCACTATGGGGGCCTTGATCTATACCCTCTCAGTCCCTTCCCTCCCCCTGCCTCTTCCCTCCGTCCTCCCCCCACAACAGACTTACCACTCAAATGCTGCTCTCCAGTCTGCTAGACTGCATATCAACAATTGGATTGGTATTGGCTGATCTGGCTCGTTAATAATCAGTCATTGGTATCAGCCCAAAAAATCTTTATCACTGCACCCCTAATAAAATGGCAGACCAGCTGTAAAAATGCACCCTAAATTGTACCTGTAAAAGTTTGGAGCTGGGGGTTGCAGGTCAGCTGATTGTTGGCCCTGCCTTTGGACTGTAGCTCATTCAGACCTGTAGCGCAGTCCCTGGTCAGAGCTGATGGTTGGCTGATTGTCGGCCTCAGCTCTGAATCTGTGGACACCTGGCTTTCAACTTGCAGTACAGGGGGAGCCCAAGATTGCGACTGTGATCCTGGGCTCCCCTTGCACTGGCAAGTAACGAGAACTAAATTGTGAGCCCTGATCCCAAAATTATGCCTCCTGCTATGCACCTGTTTCATAGGAGGAGTTGCCATTTTTGGGAACATGCCAGGGCCAGGTGTCAAAAATATCACAGGATGTGATGGCACGTTACTTGTTTGGAAACTCAGTATCTTTGAGAAATGTATTAATTTTTGCCCATCTTGAAAATGTTGTACCTTTCCTTAGGTTTGTAAACCACTAATCTAAATCGGATATTTATAGTAGCTAGGATTTGCAAACTTTCTTGTTTGCATTGATTTAAGAAAGGTGTTGCCTTTTCAGAATGTCAGCATTGTAGCTGTGCGGACCTTGGGATATCATAGGAGGTAGAATAGTTGGCAAGCAAGCTTTACAAATATTCAGAGTGGTAAGAAGCATAGTTGACCTCAATGTTTAAAGACCTTTTGTTTATTTTATAAAACAGGTTTAACATTTTCAGTGCACTTATTTCTTATGGTAAGGCATAAATACAGAGCATGTCTGTATTATAACCTTGAAGACATGTTACCTTTAATACGAATCTACTTTATTTCTCTGTTTCCCTTCCCCTTTAATTATGGACCATAGATGCAGAAGAATTCACAATTAACTGACAGAATTTGGCTGACATTAATGTTTTTTCAGACATGTAATGAAATGACACATGTCTAGCTGATGTTCTAAAGCATTTACCATTCTTGGTGTAAAATATAAATGTCTGTCAATAATAATTGTTTTCCTGCTGGCATAAGCAGGTTTCTAAAAGGGAAATAATGAATATTTCTGTTCGAAGACTATTCTCTTAGACATGATTTTGACTTAGAATCTCATTTTAAACCTTTGACTCTTCCTTTTTCTCTAATACATAAAAGTATTTCCTTATGATCCAAGGTAAAGCAGAAGCCTCTTCCCATAGGACAATAGTCCTCTGAGAGAATTTTAGAAAGTATAGTGGAGAAATAGCTAGCAAATTCCACAGTCCTGCTTGACCTGCGTTTGGAGATGTCTTGATTATTTTTCAGACTAACACTAGCATTTCAGCAAAGTAGTTAAGAAAATGTCTAGCTTTTAAGTCAGAGTGACCACTCAGTGCTTAAAGTTTGTCATGTGCTTAATTACCTTGATGAACTGGAATTCTGGGGCATTTTTACACATGGTCTGGTACTGAGTAGGGTTATTTAATTAGAGTGGCTCCAAGAGTAGTTGTATTCAAAGCACCTTCAGCATCTCCTGTATCAACATCGCTGCACTCCAAAACAGCAGTGGGGATGCTTTAATTAAAGCTCATTGAATGAGCTTTAGTTAAAGCACCCCCACCACCATTTTGAAGCTCAGGGATGCTGATACACGAGATGCGGTGGCTGGCTGGCATGTACTAATTAGCATGCTTCAGTAGACTCGATTTAATAGTGCATTGGAGCAGCCTCCCCACGTGTGTACAGGTACCCTTTGTGTCTAATGCACCTTAATACAGTGTAAAAATGGAGGTAGTGGTAAAAATCTAATTTTGTAAAAGTCTACAGTTACTGTCTATAACTGAAATAAATGTCTGTTTTGACAGGGAGGATTTGAAAGCTGTGGCAAGCCCAGAGGACAGAGAAACAAGAAGAAAGAAGGAAGAAAATGTCACTTTTACCCCACTTACAGTTATACTGTTTGTGGTCATCTGTTGTGTCATGCTAGTCTTACTTTATTTCTTCTACAAATGGCTAGGTAAGAAGTGATAAGAAACTGTTGCAATTGATTTATTTTCCTCTTTCATGCCATTGACAGGCTTGTTTTTTTTTAAACAGGAAGATAGCTTGATTTTAGTTTTTCAGCCAAAGGTGAACTCATTTTCTTATTTAAATCACCCTCCCTCATTTATTGGGAGGAATAAAAATGTTTAGGGGATTTACTTCAAAGTAGGGGAAATGAGGCCTGTTTTGGAATTCCCCTTCACATTTTTTTTCTCTGTAAGGTTGCCAAGGCAGTGGTTAATTAAATAAGATATATGACTTCATAGTAAAAATGAACAGTCAAGCATATGATGCCCCTCTTCATTCTGTGGTTGAATCTTAGCTCAAACTCTAAGCCAGGGGTTGGCAACCTTTTGGGAGCAGTGGGATGCTGCTTGTGACTTCGCCACTAGTATTCTCCTCCCACATCCCCACCAGCATAGAGGGACAAATTCATAAGTGAAGATAAGAAGCACCTGCTATAAGGGGGCAAGAAAGAGCAATGGGGGGCTGCTACAGGGTATTGTGCAGGGCAGAGATGGCCAGGTTACATCCCAACAGTTCCCCATGTCCGTGGGCCTCATGCCACAAACACCTGCTCTAAGCAGCTGTACAGTTTGTCCAATAAAATATCACCAAAAAATCTTCTTGCTTTGTATATTTTTCTGGACCATCATGGCTATGACACTCCAACCATGCTCTAAGCATTAGTTTCTAAATTGACTTTGGGCTACTTAAGTTATTTTGTCTTACCACAAGTAGACACAATGGACAGAGTAAACACTAATGACATAATTATCTTGATGATAATATAAGGTCAGTGAAAGATATAAGAAAAATAACAAACCTACAACCAGCAAACACTTCTATAAAATGCCATGATGTTAAAAAGGTTTGATGTTGATTGTCTTATTTTTATTCCAGAAATTGTTGGTGAAGCCAGTAATTCTCTTTTGTAGCTTGTTTTCCCCTTCTCTCACCTCTTCTGCGTAGCATAAAAAGCTTTTGGCAGCTTCTTCTGCTTATAGGTAGCAATACTTATATCAAAGGTTACCAGAAATGTCCCATCAAAAACTCTTTTTCATTGGTTTATTTCGTTGCCACACTTAACTATTTGGTTGAAGTTTCCTATGTGGAGTGTCTACCTCTAGCTGAATTTTTGTGGAAAACTAAAGACTTTGAAAAACTGGAGTAAAAAAAATATATTGCCTATATGCAATCTTTTATTTTGTTTATGCGAGAGGCAAGGATTTCTTTTTTTCTTTTTTCTTTTTTTTGCAGGGGGAGGGGAAGAGAGTGGTATCGTTATTGGGCCAGCTGCCTAATTGAAATAAATTCAAACAGGCTGTTACATGCAGTCCCTTCTTCAGGCCACTTGTTGGCTGTTTAGCTATTTGGTAAAGGAGCTCTGATTTTCTGTTCCAAAGCACATAGCACTGAAACTTGACCAGGCCATAGTCACTATGTATGAACTTTTTGCCATCCATGTGAAACAATGGTTCTCAACCTTTCAGCCCAGTAGACTGGATGAGTGGTGCTGGGTTGGTCTGTGAGCCCAATCTGGTACACACCACACTGAGCCCCAGTCTCAGGTGCCATGTGTGCAATGATTGGGCCCTGGACACAACAATGGCCAGACCCAATGCATATGGGCTCATAACATCTGGCGCATGGGGCTTGGAAATTTGGAGGCTTGATATTGGAAAATCATCCCTCCCACACCCCACTAACTTTCCTGTGTAGATAATCCCTTTCTCTTTTGACCTCTGTATTGTTTTGTAAATTTCTTCCAGGTATCTGTATTTAAAGCTTTCAAGATTACTATCTATTTGTAGAGGTACATCGATATATCAGTCCATACTGAATCCGCACCGATAAAAAGAAAATTGACATTATTGGCAATCAGCTTTTTTTGGCTGGTGTAGCTGATAATGTTACCGATAAATGCCGTGTAATGCAGCATGGCAGCTTGAAGAGCCGTGTCCTCTTGGTAAGCCTGTGGGAGGGAAGGGGCGTGGGGGACAGATCAAGGCTCCCATGTTGAGGGAAGGATTGGGGCTGGGGCAGGGACAGGCACTACCCAGGTGGGGCGGGGTATGTGATGGAGCTATGGGCAGTGGGGAGGGGAGGCAGCTCCCACTGCTGTACATACCCCTGGGGGAAGCATGAGGGGCATGTGCGCCCCTGAATTTGTGCACAGGGTGAGGGCAGACTGCCTACTGTTAGCTCTGTGCCAGGGGCTGTGCTGGCCTCTTCCCAGTGGGGTGGCTGGGCTCGGGGTGGGGTGGTGGTGGCAGTGCTGGGAGATGGGCTATGGGGTGGGCTACAGACCCCCCCCCTAGCTTCCCCATAGCCACTTCTCCCAGTGCAACTGCTGCCTGCCCCAGGCGCAGCCCTGGCCGAGCCCCTGCCTCTGGGAGGAGGCTGGCACAGCCCCTGGCCTCAAGCCTGCAGTGGGCAGCCTGCCCTTGCCCTGCACACAAATCCGGGGGTCACATGCTCTCCATGCCTCCCCCGGGGGTGCACATGGTGGCAGGAGCCGCTAGTGGCTCTGTTTAGTGCCCTTCCCTGCTCCGACTGGGCAGTGCCAGCACCTGCCCCTTCCCCTGCCCCACCCCCTCCCTCACCGTGGGGACCTTGATTTGACCTCTACATGCCCCTTACCTACCACAGACTTATCGGGCAGACGCTGCTTTCTGCACTGCCGGGCTGCATATCGCCTATCAGATCAGTATCAGCAGATATGGCTGGTTAATAATCGGCCATCTGTATCAGCCAAAAAAATCTTTATTGATGCACCCCTATCTATTTGACAGTCTTAAGTGGCAGGAGTCCATTCTGTAAATAAGTTGAGGTTATGGCATAAATGGCTAAAAGCAGGATAGTTCAGATTTAAAAAGCTGATATTCTCTTACCTATTTGTTTTCTGCACACCCTTGAGCTAACTGCAGTATGTACAGAGGGTGCATTTAACTTAGCTTTACATTTTCTTGCTTTTGTTGGTTTCTATTACAACCTTAGTGCTTATCTACAAACACTTAAGCAACTTGACTCAGATGAATTCAGAGTAAATCTTTGCATGTTCAGGTCATTAGAGAAAGATCAAAGTAGTGGGAAGAGGGTTTAGCACTTGAACTTTCCCTTTCTTGATATTGCAAAAGAGGAAGATACTTTGAGGTATACATAGACTTTTTTTTTTCTTTTTCTTAAAATAGTTAAATTTGTGTCTACAGTATACATGGAGCTCTCTATGAAATTATGTAAATATGTGTAAATTGTGTTTTCTGAGTACTTTAAGTATACCAAATTCTGTAAGAGCTCAGGTGCTGCTTTGCTGTAGTAGAGCTCAGGTGCTGCTTTGCTGTAGTAGATATGGTTCTGCTTTGAGCAGAAGGTTGGACTAGGTCAGTGTTTCTCAACCTTTCAAGTAACAAGTACTCCCTCACTTCTGAAAATTTTAATAAGTATCCCAACACTCAATTTTCCAGGGGATTTTATAGTTACAGACTAATGTGTGCCATATGTTGGAAGAAGGGCTGTGTATATAAGGCTGTGATATGAAAGATGTCTGATCTGGTGTGGGTAGGGTTGCCACCTTTTACACCAAGGGTACACAGCTCAAGTATGTACCTGAGATAGAGGTGATGTTGGCCAAAGCTAGGAGGGCTGAACCCAGTGCTATGCAAAGTGCAGCACAACAAATTATATTGGGGGATTTAATTTTTTTTTTTTTTAATTGCACCAATATTTTTGCCGTAGTTTTGAGAGGAGGAAGGGGTGAGAGAGAGAGAGAGGAAAAGAGGGCAAGAGACAGTGTTGGGGTACCCGTGTACCCCCTACCTGTGTCTCGTGTACCACAGATTGGGAAACTATGGACTAGATGACAGCCTGAGGTCCCTTCCAACCCTAACTTTTTATGATTCTGTGATTCTATAAATATTCATCGTTGTGCTTTTAATAACATGTATTTTCCTTACAATCTGTGGCCCCGGTTCTATAATAAGATGCATGTAGATGTCTCTTTCCATAACACTGAGTGGAAGGACCCATCTAGTAGATCCTGTTGCAGGATCCTATGCCTGTTTTTGTACAGTATCTAATGTATTGTGGTTGTTACGGGAAGCAGTTAGTCATCAGCAGGTCCTCTGCCCAGTCATCCACATAATCACAGGGGCTGAAATGTCTATAAAGAAATGTGTTTGGGATGGTGTCCAGAGGTTAACAAATACAAGCTTTGGCAGTCCAAAAGATTGCTCCCCTGGTTCTTGGGTACATTGGCTATGTTGATAGTAGCTTTTTGGATAAGTTTTCTTTGAAAATTAGGAGCCTGCCATGAAAAACTTGAAAAATCAAACTCCTACAGACGTTTCAGATGAGTCTTGTGGTTTTATTGCAAGGCTCTAAATAGAAAATACTTTAAAACAACTTGATCAATGGTGCTCCTGTTCACAGCTTGTCACATGTATTTCCTTGCCCATGATTCCCAGCTGCTTGGGTATCCTCCTGCTACTTTTTATCACTTATTTTTATTTTTTCCATTTTTCATCTAGTGTATGTTATAATATCTGTGTTCTTCTTGGCATCTGCAATGAGCCTGTACAATTGTCTGGCTGCACTACTCCAAAAGATATCATTTGGGCAATGCAGGTATCGTATAGCTTAATTTGGTTTTGCATATTCCTGTTCTAGTGAATAAGGAGTTAAGTGAAAGCGTGCTTAGTTTGAGAACCTGTCAGTCTTATTAACTTGCATATAGTAGATAGTTTAGATTTAAAAAAATCCCTGTAAGGCACGTTTAATGCAAAAAACTTTAAATGTGATAGTTCAGTAACTTTCATTTTAAGAATAATAAAATATCCTCTGGCTAGATAGAAACTGATCTTATGAAAAAAAGTACCAATTACAATTTAGAAACATGCTTAGTGACATACAAAACAATTTAATTTTTTTTTAAGTATTCTGAGCTTTAGAATATCTGAATTCATAACAAAATAGTTGAAACAAAGTTTTGTTTTGTTTAACAGGATCCTACACAACCTCACTCGCCTTAATAGTTCACTCTAATTTAATTGGAACTACTAACACAGACGGGTGGAATCGGGCAGACGTCTGTGTTTTCTAGATAGTGGTCATGTTAAATTGCAGTGTGCAAAATGTAATTTTTGAAGTCCTTTATAATATGGTTATAAAGATGTTCATCTTTTTTCTGATATGCTTTTGGCATTATAATGAATAGGAAATTGCTTTTGAGGAAGACTAGATCGTTACTCATAATTTTACTCTTTTTAACGTGTTAAAATACTTTTCCGTGTAAACTTCAAGGTTTGACAGTTCTTCGTTTGCATTATTCTGTCACTCAGACTTTTGTTTCTCTAAGTTTCTATACTGTAACTCAAGACACCCGATCTACATCTCTTAGAAAGCTAAATCACAAAATAACCAAAGAACTGCTGATTGATAGATTAAGTTCAGGACACCTATTCACATTTATGAAGATTGAGAACTGTGTATTGTGCCTATAAAATTACTTAAGTCTAAGGTCTGGTGGAACAAGGGCTGAATGAGTTTCATACTGAGGGGAGCCTTTGCAGAAAGCACTTTGCCAGCCTGTGTACCTGATGTCAGTTGTATATTGTATTTGTACTGGATTTTTTTTCATTTTGTAATGTGAGTTTATTTAACACAACATAACCACTTACTTTTTAGGATTTCATGTTGCAACAAAAGTATTGAAGTGAGACTTATTTTTCTTGCTGGATTCTGCATAGCGGCAGCTGCTGTTTGGGTAGTATTTCGAAACGAAGATAGGTATGTAGTGTGTTTGATAATTTTGAGAGTTGTAATGACAATGAATCGCGCCTCATGTAGCAAAAATCCTGAAACATGCTAGTCTTTGGAGGTTTTGTTATTTTTCGTAAATAGTATTAACAAATTAGGCTAGGCTTCCCTAAACCTTACCAAATATTTTAAGTTAGTTGTAAGTCAAATGAACCAAAGCTACAAAGCTCATGGTTTTTATATGGGTATTTGGCATTACTGTGTAAAGACATTCTTAGTGATATTGAGGAATTTTGAATCCTCCTAGCTTACAATCAAAGTACTTAAGGAAGGAAGGAAAATGGATTTCCTTGAGTAATTACTTTTGGATAAGTAAATGAATTCTGCAGTCCCATCCTCTGTATATATTAAAGTATATGCAGGTTTCCCTTGCTTTATGCTGTACGTGTGTTCCTGGAAAATAGCACATAACTCAAATTCATATAAAAGGAATGCACTTTAAAATGTAACAAATAGGAATATGTGCCAAGACTTCAACTGTACTTCCCCCCAGACCCATTTCTACCACTTTTACAAGACAGTTTTGGTAATCACCAACAGCAGACAGTACACACAACCACAGGGCACTATCACAATGGGGAAGGCAACTACAGAAACATGTTTCACAGACAATGAGCAAGGAGCACAGATCCACACAGGAGACTATATTTTGGTGCGCGTCACTCCCACAATACACTGCACAAAGCAGCTGACTGTGGGCTTCTACCGCACCAGTCGTATAAGAGTGAATTTACCTTACATATAATGATTTTTTGGTATAAAAAGGGTCATTGCATAAGAGCGAATTTGCACATATAGAGCCTGCATAAACTGAGGGAAACCTGTATATAATCTTTTGAACCAGATGACTTGAAGACCTGCTCAGAACAACAAAATGGCTAATATTAAATAAAGCCAAAGGAACTTGCTGTTCACTTGCATAGCATGAAGTATGGCTGCACAAACCTGTGTACATGAAATATTTTGGGAGCAAGAATAGGTCTGGAGGCTGTTCATATCTTCCCATCTGGTTTGCTATCCAAGGGTGACTGTACATGTGCAGGGAAACTCCTCCAATGCACTGCAACGCACTATAATTACAGCAGTGTAATTAACCGGAGCATGCTCCAACCAGTCTCCGTGTCTTGTGTATCAGCATCCCTATGCTTCAGACTGGTGGCAGGGACACTTTAACTAAATCTTGTTCAACCCAATCTTTATGCTTTTCTTTCACTTTCAGGAAATGATTGAAAATATTTGTACTACAGGATAAATTATTTACAGACTACAGCTCCAAGTATAAATATAAAAACAAGGCAAATTCCAACTGTCAGTGCCATTTAATTGAAAAAGGAAATGCGGAACTTTTAGAGTTTAATACTGAATATTGGAAAGCTAATTTACCTTTCTGGAATTCCATTGATTTTAGGGTTACTGTATTAACTTTTAAACAGTCTATGGAAAGTGCTAAATTACATCCTACCCAGATGTAATTTATGAAGAACAATTTACCCTGACCATATGACAGAAATGTAATATAGTCATGATCTAAGACTTCTGAATTTCTCTTGTCAAAGAATTCATAGTAATTGGCTATAATTCTACATTTGTAACTCCTCTTCATCCTCCAAATCAGAGAGGCTGGAGTCTTCCTAAAATGACTGTTGTTCTCCTTTGATTTTCTTCTGTATACTTTTCCAGACCGCAGTCTGTCTGCCCCAAAAGTATAGTTGCCTGCTGCTTGTGGATGCAGTGTTGGAAATGCTAAATAGTAAGGCGGGGGTGGGCAAAATATGGCCCGCGGGGCCCCTAAAAAAAAAAAAAAGTAGAAAATTAATATTTATCTGCCCTTGGTTCCTGTCAAAAACAACAGGAACCAAGGGCAGTAGGACCCAGGGGAAGCCCGGCAGGCTCCCACAACAACAGGGCCTGCCCAGTCCTGCGCCCACAGCCAGAGCAAGTGGCTGCCCCCACCAGAACCTCAGATAAGGGCAGGGAAGGAGGCAGTGAGGGGGAAGTGGCCCCTCCCCTGCCCAATGCCTGGTGCCCCTCACTTCAGCTGCTCGCAGCCCGCCTGGCGCTGTCTGTGCCTGCTCCGGACAGCCCCGCGCGGGCTGTAAGCACTGCCCATGGGGTGGGGGAGAGGCTGCTTTTTCTCCCCCATGCTCAGCTTTTCCCTGGGCTCCTTCCCTGCTCCTTCCTGGTGCAGAGGAAAGCAGCTCCTCGCCCACCTCATGGCCAGCGCTCCCTGCTCCAGATGCTCATAGCCCACACGGGCCTGTCCTGAGCAGGCACAGGCAGCCCACGCAGGCTGTGAGTGGCTGCAGCGTGGGGCACTGGGCATGGGGCAGGGAGGGGCTGCTCCCCCCCCCCCCGCCGTGCTCAGCACCACACTGTAACCCGGCCCTGCTGCCAGCCTGGGCCCCGCATCGGCTCCAGGCTCTCCTGCCGGGGCTGCACATGGCGACAGCAGCTGCAGCCCCTCTCCCCACCCCCCGGCCTGCCACGCTGGGCAGTGTTTGCCACCACTGCCTGTGGGCTGCCCAGTGCACGAGCTCCAGGGCGGGTTACAAGATGGTGTTAAGTGCGGGGAAAATGTTCCAGGGCCAGTGTTGGCGGGGCCCAGAGCAGGGTGGCAGAAGCACAGGGTCCCAGCTGGCAAGGGCTCTATGGAGCTAGGCCAGCTCCCCCCACTTCCTGCTGGAGCAGCCCAGCCTGGCTCCACAGACCCCTGCCAGCCTGCACCTTGCTTTGGGCCCCACCAGTGCTGGCTGTTGGACATTGGTCCCAAGATGGCGGCCCAGGATTGGGGCTTCTGTCAAGGGGCGGGGCTACCCATGCAGTCCTCAACAGCCTGCCAAAACTGCGTAAGTGGCCCTCTGCCCGAAATAATTGCCCACCCCTGTAGTAAGAGGTGTGCAAGAAGAGATTGCAGTCATTAGCAGTCAAGAAATGTATTTCACATGTGTCCCCAAAATGGAAAATTAGCCTTCAGGGTGCTGAGGGCTTCTGGAAGGGTACCAGGCACCCTCAATTTAAAATGATTTCAGCCATGTGTCCTTAGATGGCCAGTCCATTTGAAATCTAGTCACACTTTAAAAATCAGCTTTGAAGCTTTTTAAATTGGTGTTCCAGTCCTTGATTTTGTTGTGCTGATTTTGTGGTTTAATGATATTCAATTTTCTCTTTTGTTCCTGTATGAAAGATGTATTCAAATAGGAAATCAAAGCAATGAACGCTTTGCTGGTATATCTGTGTGCCAGCGTACTGTAGCAGCAAGAGCTTCAATCCTATGCCGGATTGCTTATTTTGGCCAGGGAGGCTGAGATAAGCTGTCCCAGCAAACTGTGCTTTAGCTAGTATGACCTGCATCTGCATTGGGCACATGCTACTGCAGCTTTATGAGGGAGGGATCATGTATCTTTCCATTCCCAACTCACTGTAGCCATATTGGGAAAAGATCATAGTGTAGACTCAGCTTAAGGGTTCAATCATGAAACATTGTGTGTGTGGGTAAATTACTGCAGCCTTGTAAACTTCCATTGAAGTCAACGGGGCAAGAGCATCCCACTCGTGTGAAATTATTTATACTTGGAAAACAGTGAAACTGATTCCTACTGACCTCTAATTTTACTCTTTAATATTACTTGTAATAGTAGCAGATGAATCGTTTCTAACTGAAATGATGTTTTGAGGTTAACAGTACTTCCTTTATGAGCATCGGTCATAAGTCAGGATAAAAATAAACTACCGTGAAAGATGCAGTATCTTTCTGTAAGGGTAAGAATAGTGGGTACTCTTTTTTTTTTTTTTTTTCCAGCAAGACAACAAACTTCCAGCGTTATAAAAATATGGGAAAACAAAATGTGTAAAGCTTACCTCTTATTTTCAGGTGGGCTTGGATTTTGCAAGATATCTTGGGAGTTGCTTTCTGCCTAAACTTCATTAAAACACTGAAAATGCCTAACTTTAAGGTAAAGTAAGTTGTTTACTAAATAAAACCTATTGATGACCTGCATGTAGAAGTATTAAGTGACAAGATGTAAATGTGTAATACCTTGAAAGTTATTCTTGTTGTTTAGAAATTTTAAAAACTGGCAAGGGGGGAGAGTTTTTTCCTATATAAATAGAATAGGAAATAAAAAGATTGTGTTTAACACTCTCTTTATGACGCCATGCTAAAGGTCATTTTGGAGCATTATTTTTTTAAATGTTGGTGTAGTAATGGTAACTATAATCTAATTTAGATACTCTTTGAAAGTTTTGGTTTAATATTTCCTTCTTTGTTTGCCAGTCATGTGTGATACTTCTAGGCCTTCTTCTTTTATATGACGTATTTTTTGTCTTCATAACGCCATTCATCACCAAGGTAGGTCTTGAATATTTTGTGGTATGCCCACTTGTTAGCAAGTAATGCTGAGCAAAGTAGTTTTGTACTTAGTGCATTAATATGTATATGTTCAATCTAGTCATAATTTCTGTCCCAGATATTCTGATTCTCTTCCTCTGAAGAGTGTATCTGCTTAGGCCTCCTCTATTTAGAGGGTAGTTCCACATCAATTCCTATGTTTGAGCAAGCTTATCTGGTGTTCCCTATTGACTCTAGTGAGAATCCATAATAAATGGTGCATAAAAGTTAGTATTATGATAATGTTTTAATCTCCCTTATCCTAAAATTAAATAAGAATGTAAGTGCTTTGTCTGTGTGATGACAAGGTTCTTTGGGTAAACGTGATATCTCTTATTAGGCCAGCTAAATAGTTAGAAAAATTGTTCTTTGCAAGCTTTTGGGCACAAACACCCTTCTATATGTATGTGCACTACCTCCCACCTTGTATTCAGATTCAGTGCGTGTTAATTGCTGTAGTTGGCCATTAGGCTTGCTTTTGATAGTGTCCCCATGAGTGCTTTCAAGTCCCTCTTTATGAGCCTAGATTGTGCTGATTTTATGGACTTTTCCACTTGTATTATAAATGTACATGCCATTTAATATATAGTAAAGAAAATCCTGTGTATATCAGTACATTTTAAGATGATTACAGTCCGCTGAGGCAAAAGCAGCTTCTGTATGTATGACATGAAACTTGTGCTGTATCCCTTATATCCAGTATGAAAAATAAACTTAATTTTCAGAACGGGGCAAGTATAATGGTCGAAGTTGCTGCTGGTCCTTTTGGAAACAGCGAAAAGGTATGAATAGTTATTTTCATAATGTAATTGCATATGAGCAGTATGTACTGACTTTCCATAGTTAATTAAATTAGTGAATAGTGTGCTTTTAGGCTTTAACTTTCTCACAAAATATACCCAGATTTTGCTCCTTTCTTTAAAGTATTAAATACCTGTTGACTTGGGTTTGATCCTAGAATGATGGAAACTTGGTGGAAGTCCCTACTGAACGCTCAGCTCCCCATGAGAAAGTAAGGATTGTATTTCAGATATGTTCCCTGGACTTTTAAATCACTCCCTCTGAAAAGCTATTCTTTTGGGGAAAACCTGACTGTCAAAATCTCTTCCGAGCCTGGATATCATTGTTGGTCAATAGATTAGAGTCAGGATAATAATGCAGATATGTTATTCCTAATCTGTGTGGGAAGATGTTTTGTTATGGTTTGTTTGTTTTCTCCTTGCATAATCATCTGGTTAAACAAATTCCAAATCCATTTGTTTCTGTAAGTCTTAAAATCAGATTTTAAGCACTCAGTGTGTTGGTTCCTGTTTTCTTAATTCAGGTCCTTCTTTATTTGAAATTCTGCATAAAATAGATGAGTAAATAATTCTAATATTATTTTAATCTTTCTTATAATTTTTAAATGCTTTAGATTAGATTTATGTGGAATTTTAAAATACTGTTTTACAGTTACCAGTGGTTATTAGGGTTCCTAGACTTCAATTCTCTGCTCTGACATTGTGTGGAATGCCATTTTCATTACTGGGGTTTGGAGATATTATTGTGCCAGGTGAGCAATTATTTTTAGTAACTATAAAGAAATGCATTTGTTTCCTTATGTCAAATCTGCTTTGAAAATATTTAAGACCCAAGTAATACATTTTTGCATTTGATCTAGCTAAATACTTTGTGGAATCTGTTTGGGGTTTTTATATGCATATGTACGACTGGCCATTATTTTAATCTTTATAAAGGAAAAAAAAATCCCTTGTAGAATGAAATACCATTCATGAATAGAGGTATCTCAGTGTGCATATTTATGTGTATGTCTGTGTTTAAACAACAGTAAGTGTAAGACCCGCCCCCCCGTCTTGATTATTTTTATATATATATATAGAGAGAGAGAGAGAGAGTGTATATTCTGATATAGAATAGTAATTACTTCTCAGCCTTTTGGCTAAGGCCATATGTATTTGTAATCAAGACTAGGAGGTTTTACACTTACTGATATTTACAAAAAAAATGGTCGATTTATTGCTTTGTTTCTAATTATATAGTACATGGTACAAAAGTCTTTTTTTCCCTTTTTTTAAAGCAATATGTACTGCTTAAAATATTCCTTAATGTTTGCCAGTGGAAATATATTTGATTCTTAATAGTAAGATGATACTTCTAATCTTCAGAAGAACTGAGTTTTACTGTAGGGTACCTTGTGACACCTTGAGCAAATCACAACCCCTCTTCCCTACCTCAGAGCTTGTACTAAGGCGAAAATCAACTAATGTAAGCAAGGTGCAAGGAGATTACATGATGGAAGGCTCTGAATATATGCAATGTACTGTACAGTGGTAACAGATACATCTGACCTACAAGATATTTTTTTAAACAAGATAATTCATTGTGAAGCATATTAGTGTATATAAATCAATTTATTGACTAGAGGCTTATTCTTTGATTTCCTAAAAACTGTTTCTAGTTGTTCACATTACTCCGTAACTTGTAATTTCATGGTTGGTTGTCTTCCATCAGGCTGTTGCTATAATGTGAATATAAATTTGTGTTATGGTGACTTAACTGTATTTTTTGATTAATAATAATATGTGGGTATTCTCTTTTTAGGGCTTCTGGTTGCTTATTGTCGAAGATTTGATGTGCAGACACGTTCTTCTTCTTCTGTTTATTATGTTTCATGTACTATAGGTATATAACTTTTAATACAGTATTTTTAGCAATGTGTATTTTCCTGTCAGCTTCTTTTGTGGTATAAATAAGTCATTGTTGTCAGTGAATGCTATCACAATTCTGATCTGTAGTTTGAATATACTTGTTCCTAGCTGAAGTGTTCTAGTAAGCAGGTCTGTTGACTATTTCAAATTCAAGTGCACTGAAATTAAGATGTTTTGTATACTGACACAATCAAATAGAAAAATAGTATAGCAACTGTAATATTGCTAGTGTCAATTACAGGTAATTTGATTGATTGTAATGATATACAGCATTCACTAGCTCTTCTGATGTATTTTTGATAGCCTATGCTGTTGGAATGGTGCTAACTTTTGTTGTTCTGGCACTGATGAAGATGGGACAACCAGCCCTTCTCTATTTGGTACCATGTACACTTATTACCAGCTCAGTTGTTGCCTGGAGACGTAAGGAGATGAAGAAGTTTTGGAAGGGTAGCAGCTACCAGGTAGGTAAATTGTTGTTGTGAGAGAGCCATTGTATTTTTAGCTTTGAGTATGTTCTTCCTTAAATATGTGGTAATGTACCCATATCAAGCCAGTTTGCACTAGCCATAGCAGTATACTTCAAACTTTTTTTTAAATCTGTAAGTGAATTTGATAGAATGAGATTAAGTATTATTAGGTCAGACTTGCTAACCTAGCAGTTGAAACAATAGCGTTTTTATTCTGTCCCTCTGAAAAATATTACCAAATAATCAGTGTGCTGAAAAGTTAATATCTTCTAGGACACTGAATTTGAAACTCAGCTTCCACTGGAAAACTGTTTTCCAGTTAGCAGCATTTATTTTTGTAAGGCTCTAATACAAACTTGGAGATTAATACAGTGACAGGTTTGACCGCTGCACTGGTATCTCATATTTCATAGATTCATAGACGCTGGAAGGGACCTTGGAAGATCATCAAGTCCAGCTCCCTGCCCCAGGGGCAGGACGTCAGCAGGGATCATAGGATCTCAGCAAGATAAATATCCAAATGTCTCTTGAAGGCGATCCAGGTAGATGCTTGAACCGCTTCTGGCGGCAGTCTATTCCAAAACTTGGAGACTCAAGACAGTTAAGAAGTTCTTCCTTATGTCCAGCCTGAAACAGTCATGGAGGAGTTTGTGACCTTTTGACCTTGTCATCCCTTGGGGCGCTCTGGTGAACAGATGTTTCTCCAGATCCTGGTGAGCACCCCTGATAAACTTATAGGTGGCCACCAGATCACCTCTGAGCCTGCACTTTTCCAGGCTGAAGAGCCCCATGGCTCTCAGCCTGTCATCATAAGGTCTGTTTTCCTGACCTCTGATCATGTGCGTGGCTCTTCTCTGCACCCTCTTAAGCTTCTCCACGTCCTTTTTGAATTGTGGAGCCCAAAACTGGATGCAGTACTACAGCTGTGGCCTTACCAAGGCCAAGTACAATGTCCTGGGATTTACTTGAGAAGCTGGATGCAGGCCAGAGTTTTGCTCACTTTACTAGCTGCAGCATCACATTGAAGGCTTATGTTCATCTTGTGGTCAATCATGACCACCAAGTCCCTTTCATCTGTAGTGCTAACCAGCATAGCACTGCCAAGCCTATAAGCATGCTGTAGTTTTTTCCTCCCAAGGTGAAGAACCTTACGTTTTTCGGTGTTAAACACCATCAGGTTCTCATCTGCCCAATTTTCCTGAGCCTGTCAAGCTCTGTTTGGATCACCCTTCTGTCCTCGGGTGTGGATGCTTTACCCCAGAGTTTGGTGTCATCGGCAAAGTTGGCCAGTCCGCTTCTGACACCAATGTCTACATCATTAATGAAGATGTTAAATAGTATAGGCCCTAGGATGGAATCTTGCTGGACCTCACTGGTCACAGCACACCACAGCGATTGACTTCCATCAGCCACCACCCTCTGGGTCCTACCGCAGAGCCAATTCCCCAGCCAATCGATTGTGGTGAGGCCATGGCCACAGTTAGCCAGTTTTGCCAAGAGGTGATCCTGGGATACCAGTTTGAAGGCATTGATGCTAGGATCAGAAAGGACTTCATCAGATCCCCTGCCCAGTCTGATCCCCTGCCCTGCCATGTTGTCAAGGTTCTAGTCAAAACAACTCTATTCTCCAGCAAACCCTTGGAAGCTGTTGGCAAAAGTAGGAGCTTACTCTAACGCAGGGGTGGGCAAAATACAGCCTGTGGGCCGAATCTGGCCTGCCAGGCCATTCTGTCGGGCCCACAGGGCCCCTAAAAAATGTAGAAAATATTTATCTGCTCCTGGCTGCCTGTCAAAGATGGTAGGAGCCAGGGACAGTAGGAAGCAGAGGGAGCTGTTAGCAGGAGGCAGCAGCCCAGCTCCACCCCACACAGCTATATCCCTGCCTTCCTGCCCCTGCACTGTTCCAGTACCACATGACTCCCAGCTGCATCGCTGGACCTGGGTGCATGTGTGTGCGCATAGGGAGGGTGTGTGTGTGTGTGTGTGTGTGTGTGTTTGTAGGGTGAGTCCCACACACACTCCACCATACAAATGCACCCACACCCTGCCTCGTACTGCCATACCTGCAGACCCCACACCCCCTCACATGCATCCTCTCCGCACATGCACACACAGTCCCCCCACAAACCCCATACCCACCCACAGCCCCCAACATATCTATACCCACCCCCCACAATATACAAGAGTAAGACTTCATTTTTAAGCTATTGTGCAATCACCTCTATGTAAACTACACAAACGCATGTAAACCAGGACAAGAATATTTTTTGAAATCAAATTAATGAATGTTTTAAATGTTTGCTTTTTAGGATATAATTTTGCATTTTTCTAGTTCTGAGATGGCAAAACCCCTTACTGAAAGGAGTACTTCCAGGGGCAAGGGAGGGAGGGACTTCTGGTGGCAAAGGTAAGGGGTTAGGGGGCAGGACTTCTAGTCACAAGATGGCGACCAGGGGGTGGGGCACCTGTTAAGGGGCAGGGCTACCCATGCGGCTCTCGAACAAAACTCGGTAAGCGGGCCTGTACCTGAAATAATTATTCACCCCTGCTTTAATGTATGCCATAGATCTAAGACTGTTCCAGAATACTGGGGAAATCTTACAGGTGTCTTAAAACCCTTTTTATATTTTCTGTCCCCCAAGTTGTCCCAAATATAGCTTGTAGCATAGCTGGGAGTGGTCCTTTAGTTGCAAATACAACTAATTAAAGAAGTTGCCATAACTTACTGAACACTTCTTGCTGCCTTAGCTGTTTCCATTCTGCTTTTCTTGTGCTAATATAGACTGGTCTTGCAGTTGTGGAAGGCTACATACTTCCTGTTCTGTCATTCTACACTGAACACAGCTAAGAGCTCTGCACTAGTTTCATTGGACGGTTTCTCTGCACACAGACTTCTTCCAGAAAGGCTGTTCAGCTTTTTTAAGTCACATCCAAGGGTACAACAGGGTAGTTCTGTGCCCCAGGCAGCAGCTTTGTGCGGAGCAGCACCAGCTGCCATTGGCAGCTATTTTCATACTGTCTTTTCCCCCAAAGACCACACTACGGGCTGCTGCCCCAGTTATGCCCCCCAGTTATGCTACTGAGCATACTTTACATCTTCTGGAATAACTTTCGTGTGTACATGAGTCCTATGATGGGGTATATGTAAAAGGTATATGTCGTGGACAGGTGAAGGTGAGGATTTTTCTCCTTTGATAGATCCAGCAGATGAAAGTGGCCATTAGAGGCATGAGGATGAATTTTTACTATTTTTTCACTTCATCAGTTAAATTAGTAGTTGTAAAGGAGCTGTGTTGCTGACCTTATGCTATGCACATGGGTCAAGATGCGTCTGCCTGACACAGGCATTATAGAGGTCCCTGCACAGACCCAAGTGGTCAGGCTACGGTCAGATTAGGGAGATTAGTTTTTGTGGATTTTTTTTATAAGTTACACCCCAGGGAATTATGCACAGAAAAATTCAAAATTATGCAAAATTAATTACTTTTATTTTTTTAGGTCTCTCAAATGATTAAAACATTTAATTAGTTGCACGATTAAAAAAAAATTAGTAGCAACTTTGTCGTATGTTGGCTGTGCTGTACTGTGCCCCCTGCCTGTCTGGTGGGAGGCAAAATATGGCATAGTGCAGCTCCTGGGGCAAAGGCAGCAGGGCACAGAGCCCCAGCCCACCTTCACCCCACACAAAAATCTGGGGGGCATATGCCCTCTTCATGCCTCCCTGGGGGTGCAGGAAGAGGGCAGCAGGCCCTCAGGGTTCTCATGGCCATGGTAGGCAGAGCCCCCAGCAACATGTACCTCTGGCTGTGTCCCAAGGCCTGCACTTGCTGGCATGGAGTCAGCCTGGCACTGCTTCCATGTGCCTTTGTATCAGAATGGGCTGGCTTTGTGCCAGCACATAGGGCTTGTGGTACTGCAGGTGGGAGCTGCGCACCATCAGGCCAAGCCGGCTCCGTGCCTCCATATGTGGCTTCCCACCAGAGTGCTGGAAGATCCACATGGATGCACAGAGCCAACTAGCCTGGCCTGATAGCATGTGGACTGGGAGCCACAAGCCATCAGGCCGGGCAGGTTCCATGCCTCTGCTTGTGGCTTCCAGTACTCCAGTAGGAAGGTGCGCATGGGGGCACGGAGTCACATGTTATCAGGCTGGGTGGGCTCCTGCTTGGCTTCACATGTGGCTTCCTGCTGGAGTGCTAGAAACAGCATGTGGAGGCACAGAGCCCATCCAGCCCCATGGTACATGGCCGATACCCAAACCAACCCACAGCCACCTCCATGCCCACCCACAAACTCCATGCCCAACCTTCCCCTCTTCAGGTAGAAGCTTCCCTCCCCGTTTACCCAGCTGTCCAGTCGTACAGTTCTGTGCCTCCAAGTCATGGAGGTGGAGGCACAGAGCCCACTGTGGTTAAATTATGCACGGTGATGCCTTTTATGCACAAAATTGCGCAGGCGCGTAATACCTCAGGATGTAGTAAGTGAAACCGAGTAATGTTCCTCCTGTATTTTTCTCAGTTAAGTTGTTAAAAGAAATGATCGAAATAATTAAGTCCAGGTTTTGGGTAACAAAAGCCTTCTTACACTTCACAGAATTCATACTTGGAAGTATTATGTTGCCATAGTAGTTACTTCATGTGCTTTTTTTCTCCAGCTGGTTTCTTTTTGAAGGATTAAAACCACTCAGCTTCAGTCTGTTGTTGGGTCAGATGATTTAAAATTTTGGCACAAAATTAGAAACTGATTTACAATCTGGAGATTTGTGTGTGGTTTAAACATCCTGGGTGATCTTACTGGGGAGTTTTCTTAAGTTCTGCATTTAGCTAAAAGTGTTTCCTTGACTTTCCAGAATAATTTTCAGTATATTTTCAGAGAAAATGGTATCTGATCTTTATTGCACGGTTAAATCTAC
Organism: Crocodylus siamensis; assembly: GCF_052110815.1. NCBI lineage: Eukaryota > Metazoa > Chordata > Crocodylia > Crocodylidae > Crocodylus > Crocodylus siamensis. The sequence continues at coordinate 18,959,738 of NC_143409.1, read as the reverse complement.
TGATGTTTGAGTGCTGCATTTTGCATGAACAATCTATATGTAACTTTTCATTTTTTTTAAATTTGGTGTCAGATGTTCAGCTGCATATGATTAAGAGGGGGGAAGATGCAGGGTGAGCTTACAGCCATCTCTGGTACCGTTGGCCTACACTGCCTGAAAGATGCCAATGTACTTTGCTTGTTATGGTCTCATAGTATAAGGGAAAGACCTCTGGATATCCCTTCCGCTGGGAGGAATCCACGCTTGGAGTCTTTTCAGGAGTAACTTAAGGCCTTTAGTGCTTTCCCAACAGAACAAACCCCACTTAACAGAGGTCTGACTGAGGATTTCTGGCCAAAAAGGTAGTCTGAGCTATTCTGGAGAACTTGTATGTCAGATAAATTTCCCTTTTTCCCCTTTATGCTGCTAGTGTTGCATAAGCTTTGTGATGTTAATGTGTCTTTATTAAGTATAACTCTAGTAATGGATTGAATTTTATTTAGGTGTTGGACTCCTCCAGGAAGCCTTTGCTACAAGGTGTGACATGGCCTTCTTCTCATACAATTTTATTAACGGGATTATTAATGCATTGCGTCTTTGCTTTCCTTTTTGCCTTCTTTATTCCATCTTTTTCCTATAGTTTGGGTTTAATTAATTAAAAGAAAGAAGTTAGGCAGATGACTTTTTATGAGCACTTTATAAAAAGTCAGAGCTTGGAAGATTTTGGAGCGAGTCTATTATTGGAATAGATGCAGATTAGCTGCATAAGAAATGGAGTTACCACAGAAAAGACTTCTTACCCAAAAATAGTTATACCCGTGTTTTCATCTGGAACTTGGCTGTCTGTGTAATCAGATAAGGGAATAATAACAGCAGCCACTTTTTACTGCATTGGCACAGCAATAAAAATGTGTCATGGAACTAACTTAAAAGATGCCTTCCAGTTGTCCTTTCCCTTAAGTTCACTTATCCTTCATCAGAATGAAACTACTCCCCTTTTTAAAATGTAGTTTGTCCACAAATATAGAACAAGACTACTCTGATCTTCAGGACCCCATTTATGTTTAAAAGATTGTGAGAATTGCATGTTGGCTAAGGGCATGTGTAGCCAGAGAATCAAATAAATACAATTTTTAAAGCCTGATGGTAAGACCTGATGTGTCTTGCATCTCTGATGTGCCAGATCTCCAAGGATCTTTGAGATCTGCAGGGTGGTCACCAGCTACCCTCTTTTCTTTCCTTATCTGTGTGGTAACCTGCTGATATTTGCAGATAGGTCAGTCCCCCGTTAAATTTGTTTGCTACTGCCTGTATGTGAATATTGTCTTATTGTTATTACTAGGTAACAGTCTTGCTGTACAACAGTTTCTATCTTCAGCCATATATTGTGGTGCCTTTTGTGACTGATACCCTAGGGCCAGTCTATCCTGAATGAAGCAGACCTGTAGAGACCTGCCCAAGCTAGCTTGGGTGTTAAAGGCCCTGTAGCCATTAGTGTGAAATACAGCCAAGGCTAATTTTACCTTATTTGACAGAGCAGACTACATACAGTGCCTCCCTGCTGTGGTTCACGGGAGACTGGACTGTGCAGAAGGGGAGGGGGAACAAATGGGAGACCACCTGGTGCAGGGAGGTACGGGGGGAGAACTGCATGGTGTCAGGGAGCAGCTCTGGACCCAGCCCAGCCCAGAGGTGCTGCTGCCGCTGCTACCAAGCTGAGATGGCTGGGGCCAGAGCTGCCACTACTGCCTGCCCCAAGGCAGAACTGCCTCATTGGATATGATAGGGGAGCACTGACAGATAGGTACAGGCACTGGTAGGGGGACAAGTTGAGGGGAGGTGGACAAGTGGCAGGGGGCAGGACAGAGGTACGAAGTGTTGGGGGTCTGGCCACCTCTGTCCCTTCCCATCTGCTGCAGAGAGCTGAATTTAAGACTACTTTCTAATAGTTAGATTCTATATATGGTAAATTATACATTTGTTATAATTTTCCATGTATAGAATCTGGTTATTGGGGTTATCTGGCTATTACCTTAAATTCAAAGTCATCTTGTATTTGGTTAAATGCAGTAATTTTGCTTTGGCTGTTGCTTATGTTCTCTTGAAGAGGATTAGTAGGGGTGGGGGAGGAATGCAGACGGCGTGTGCTTCTGAGAGCAGCACAACTTTCCAAATGAGCTTCCTGGGAGTTTTAGAATACAGATGCAGAGGTTTTGCATTGGACTGTAACCAGCAGCTTATAGTCAATATCGCACTTAGTGAAAGCATCCGAATATCTTGTGTGCTTACTAGTCTGAAGGGCAGTGGTGCCTGTTATTGGTAAACCTGGATGCTATTTGGGTCCTGAAACTATAAACACACTTTATTCATTTATTTTCCTTCCTCCCTTCCAAACAGAAAGACCTGAAATAAATACAAAATTTGTTTTAACAGCATGATCAAATAATCCACTTAGAGAAAACATGTTTTACGTAACAAATCACTTTTCAACTTCTTTTTAATGCACACTGATCTTTGTGAAGCAAATTAAGCACAAGTATGAGGGGAAATCTCAGCAAGTAGAGATTTTACAATTGGGTGATCAGACTGGGTTTGTAACTTTTAAACTCACTTTTTCCCCTTCATCTGTTCCCAGTATATGCTCTTCAGGGTGGCTTCCCCCCTCCCCACCCTGAATTTTCAGCCTGCCCTTTGGACTTCTCCGTTCAGTACATGGAAACCCTTGATGCTATCTTGATATAGTTTTGAGGCCCAGCTTTTAGGTGCAAGTTTAATGGCGTTTATCTCTTAATCTTCATAATGACACAGGCCCACTTTCCATTTCTGCACTTTTTATAGCATACTCTGCTGAATTGTATAATGGATCATTGCAGGCAGGCTTACTAAATCACATTTCATGACTCACTAAACCACAAGGTTCACTTGAAAAAGTGCATAATTTACTTTTCCAAGTACCCAGCAATTCTGCCTTCAGCTATAACATTGCTCAAATGAATTGGGCTTTTTGGACTGTGTGTTTCACAGGTGTAGTCAAATGCAAAATGGGTTCTTTGGTCTGATTTATTTCCAGGTACATATTCTTTATAGCTTGCTTTACAAATACTTGTATTAGTAGAACTTCAGGGTTTTTTTGTGTTCTATAAAGCCAGAGGGGGGTAGGGCGAAAGAATCTTAGAGATGCAGGCATATCTCTTTGTGGTGAGAAAATACTTTTATCTTTCTTCACATTTTTCCCAAGCCTAAAATATTAGATACTGGCTTTATGTAGGGGTCGGTCGGTCGGTCGGTCGGTCGGTCATTAGAATGTGATCTGTTCCATGCATTTGCTCCAACTTTGAGAGCACAGGAAGAAAGTTGCTTGGGAGAAACAGATGCAGTTAACTAGAAGTTAACTGATGCCAACCCATCAGAGTTTGAAATTGAAAGTATACATGTAGTCATATATAAAATGTAGGTGAACATCTGATATAACAGTGTAACATTTTTACCAATGTTAGGTAAACAGACCATTGACACTTCTTGTCAGTAAAACCTTTATCACCTGCCATTGTGTGTTACTTACATATGTAACAAAATAATTTTAGAGGGTTTCTATATTTTATCAGCACATTTTTAACCCCTACCCACTAAAGGAAGGTTGCTTCAGTTACCATGAATCCAGCTAAATAAACCCCAGAAGCAGAAGGAAGTTACAGCTTCCTCTTGTAGTAAAAACTACCTAATTGAGTTCTTCCATCTAAAAAGATTATAATTTTAAGATATTCCATGTAGGACATTCCAAGACTAGAAACAAGGGTGTCTAAGGATCAAATACCCTGATTCAAAATATCTCGCTGTCGTTTGTGGTAGAAATAGGAGCTTATACTACCTGGGAAGGTTCAGATTTTCCCATAGGGAGCAAGCAGTTGTCTCTTGTTGGGGTAGCTACGAAGAGATTGGTCCCTGGAACTGTCACAGTTTGTTGCTCTATAGTAATATCACCAGTTTTGTTTTTACAGTTTTGCAAGTAACTCCCACCTTTCCTCTTCCTCCTCCTCCCATGCTAAATATAATGCCATGAGTAATACAGCTCTTCTAAATACGTGAGGCAGAAAAATTATATGCTATACTATCTTTTATTATTTTTAATGTAAAGAGGTATAAGATCCTGGAATTCAGGTTATAGAATATTTATGCTGAAGAGATTAATTGCCTACCATTTCTAAACACTCTGTACGACACTATTTCTCCCCTCTAGTTTGTAGTTGGGTTTTGGCATGTTATGAGTTCTACTGAGTTAGAGGATCACTGTTGCTAATATGGGCCTTCATCCAAAGGCTACTGTTGATATTGCAGTCTTCAGTTGACTTCAGTGGATTTTTCAGCTGGGCCTGTAATTAGTACTCGTCTGTCTGGCAAGGAAATGTTTGTAAAATATGTTACTTATAAATCAGTTTTTAATGTATTGATCTTGGAGTGACAAGGATAGTGAAGGATAGGTACCATTAGCCAAATGATGGAGTAGCATTTGTCCAGTGGTAGGCTCTTCTGATAGGAAACCACTGCTCTGGTGTACACCTAAAGAGGAATAAATCTTAGTACCATTTGACTTTTTTGATTATTGAATTTTCCAGCAGTAGACATATTAAAAGCCCTTAAAGGGGTTTTCAGGTCAGATTGTAAGTGAAATCCTATCTCTGTTCAATTCTGTGGGAATTTTGTCATTAATGTCAAGACAAGGATTTTGGCTCAAGAGTGTCTGTAATGTTAAAAATGGAACTGAAAATAGAGTCGTACCTTTCTTACACCGTGCTTGCTTGCTTATTACTATTGGAACTTAACACAATTTAGCTTTGTTTTTTAATGTCCTAATATGAAAATATTACACTAAACCCTGGATTGAATTCCAGTTAGGATGTTTTTCCTCTAGTAGCCAAATCAGCGTCAAGGTTCCACACAGCATGGTTTGTCTTTGACCTTCGTACAGTCCCTCGAGGGGTACATCCTTTCGTGCCAGACTGGGCTGAGTTACTTTACTGTCCAAAGATGGGGGTTTGGCTGTTCACCTGTGTTTCTTGATATGTGGCTCCACCAGCAGGTCCAAGGGACCTTGAATCTTGCTGCCTACCTTTTAGAGGGGTGTTCTGAGACACAGTGGAAAGTGGTCTACAAAGAATTCTATGACGGAGCATTTCATCCAAGGGTTTCAAAGTGGTAACAAGGGGTTGGTTTCCATATTTAATTATCTGGCTCAGATGATGCTTTTTTTCAGTCCTGCAGATTTCTTCTCTGTATGCTGCTAAACTCTGCTCTGCTGCTGATCTAGCTAGATTTCTTTTAACTAATTTAAAATTTTAGCCCTCTAAATATAAATAAATAAATAAGGGATTTTTTTTTTTTTTTATAAAGTGTCCTCTTGTTGTTTATGCCTAGATGATGGAACATCTGGATTATACAGCAAATGAAGAAAATGCTGCAACAACCAATGAACAGTCTGGAGGACAATAATGCAAAGGATCCTCATCTGAAATAGCATTGTTCAAATTTTCTGCAACTAAACTACAAAAAAAATTGACTGATTTAATTTTTACACTAGAGTATTTCATATCCTGGACAAAGAGAGTTGCCTTTTTTACACTAGCACCTCTATTTTTATGGAAAGATGTTTAAGTACATTATATCAGAGTGATTGAAATAGATTTGCATTTTAATAGCCAAAATATATTTAGTAAAATTGTGCCTTATTTCACTTTAAATAAATAGATATTGTCTATGCAATTTTCCAAACACATGTTGTACACAATGTATTTTTATACCAATGCCTGTAGCCCGTGGGCATAAACTGACTTTCTGATTGCTATATGCTTAAAAATTGGTTGGGTTGTTTTACTAGGAAGTCCTGAAGAGGATGGTACTTTCAAGCTTTTGAAATACATATGAGACAAAAAGTAACAGTGCAACTGTCTAAATATCTTAGCTGTTTATATTAAAACACATGCACTATAAGCCATAAAGGTGGAGGTAGAACAATTCCATTGGTTTTTCTTTCTGACTCATGCATCATTGGCCATTTCCTCAGTTGGCAGTGACAGTAAAGTTGCCTTTACACAACGTCTTTGATATTTAGGAATTGGCAACATGAATGAATTTGCTTTGGTTTACTTAATTGTGTATAAAACTTTAAATGTAACCAAAAAAGAAAGGATAAAACTGAAACCTCTGGCTCCTTTCTTTAACACCAGCATCTAAAAGTTTAAAAAAAAAGAAAACTCTTAATTTTTGGCTTGGCTGCTTGCTGTAGGATTGTAGATTTTGATCCTTCACTTGTAGATTTTTATTGGGTATAGGATCAGGGTCAGAGAGGAATTCTGTAGCCTTGCTTTCCCACTTGTCCTAGAATTTGGATAATTTTTGCAAGGTCTTTCCAGTTGGTGCTGTGCAAAATGTAGTAAACAGTGATTAATCTTTTCCTCTCTTAGTTAAGGCCAGTGCATGTGTTTTAATTTGTCATTTAGACAATTTCTATCCTTTTTTGAAAGGGTAAAGCAGGCTAAATCATTAGCTTAGTTCATATTTAGAATTTGGTACGTGTTAACAGCTGACATTTTTTCTTTTGAAAACTGCAAATGAAGAAAATACTGAGGGAGGGAGGGATTAGGCATAAAGTAGAATTCGGCAGAAATGCTAACACTTTACACCAAAGAGACTTGGAGAAGCCAATAACTGAACCGCTGAAGTTCACCCCTTCTAATTCCAAGTAACAATTGTAATACAACTTTTCATGTATTCAAATTCATATAGAAGGTGCCAGGTGGAGAACCTTCGTGGCTGATATTCACCATTGACAGAGAATGAGCAATGGCAATGCAGATTTTCCTATTATATCTCACTAAAGTGCCTCAGGACTGGTTTTGCCAGAGTAGATTCTAGAGGTGAGTGGGTGATTTAGGGTCTCTTAAAACAGGAGCACTCTAGAAAATTAATCCAGATTAAATTGGATTTGTCATCATTGATTTTTTTTTTTTTTTTAAAGCAAATTGAGCTAATACCCCTTTCATTCTGATCCCCACACAGGTTTCTTGCCTTTTAAAAAAAAAAAAAAAAATTCATTAAAGGTTAATTTGGATGAATTTTTCTAGTTGCTCCGGTATACGTAAGCACTTAGTATCTATGACTATGTCAATTGTTGACCGCTCTGTAGAGACGGTCAACAAGGGTTCTGCTTGGCTGCAGCTGCTAAAGGCCACAAGCCAGCTGTATGATTATTGACCTGCACCAGACTTGAACTGGCAGCTTCGAGGTGAAAGACTGTCATATCCCATTACAAATTCTCTAAGCCATCCAAACCCTCTTTCGATATTTTTTGAGTTTATTCATTCAGTTTTGGCATCAGAAATACCTCAGTGTTTAATAGCAGATTGCAAAGGGGTTTTTTTTTTTCTTTGCAGGAAAATTATGTTAACAGTAATTTCCTTTAATTTATTATTTTTTTTCCTTTTTAGGGCAAAGTGCTAAGTGGCTGTTATGAAATGTCATGCTTTCTGACAAGCCCAGCCTCAGACACAAAACACATGGTTGTGAGAGACAAGTTTCTGAAAATAACTCTTAAGAAGTTAAGGGCTCATAACAGTAGCTCAGCATCATGCTGTATTTTCAAACATTTTAAAGACTTTATAAGCCTGTATAAAATGAACCCATCTTTCCCTCTGAAAGAACGTTTAGATTAATTGTAAGCTTAGTTGGTAACCAAACTAGTGTGTTAGTTTGGCAACATGTTTAACTGTGTGTTTAGCAGCCTGCTGTGAGAAGTCTGTATTGCTTCATGCCTAATTACTGTTCTGTGTGGTGTCTCACACATGCTGCAGTTTGACGGGATGTAAACTAATAACTTTTTTCTTTTAGGGCTTAGGTTCTTGGTTTGCTAAAATCAAGGATGAGGATAAAATTTGATAGGCTAGTGTCAACTACTGAAACATATTTTATAAATAGTTCAATAGGACTGATATTTGAAACTTTTTTAGAAGTTTTGGGTGTTTAATACTGTATTAAATTCAGCTGGGCTTTTCATTATACCAAGAGCCTTAATAGCAATATGTAATATAAGACTTAACTCTTTTGATTATATGGATACTGACAACTGCTTCCTCCCTCACCATTTAAATTATCACTTTTCAAGAATGTTGTTAATAAATCTTCTTTTAAAGCAGTATTTGGAATAATTGATTTGTTCTATATGTCTCTCTAAAAGCTGACATTTACACTAATGATGACAGACAGTAACATTTTCAAAAGTGGTTAGGTGACTTAGAAGCTGATGTCCCATAGACATAAGGTTCTGTATCAGTTAGGCAGTGATCACTTAGGCATGCTTTATCAATCAAGTCCAAAGTACCTTACAACATAATTCTGGTCTGAAAAATAACTTTTAAAAAATAAATAAATCAATAAATAAAACACCTATTTATTCATCAGATCAGCTATCTGTGAGTTCAGAGTCCTGTTTGTGTACTCTAGTGGCAACTTCGATAATCTGTTTTAGCAAACATTTGCTGTGTTGCTCTTCATACTGAATCATGCCATGACCACTTGTTACAAGAATTGCTATAATTAGTAGCACCAACCAGATCAAGCGCTGTTTTACTTCCTCTCTTTCTCCATAAGTTTGCATCAGAAAAACATCTGCATTGTTACCCATCAAACTAATAATTTACTAAATTCTGTTTGTTAACACATGGGCAGCCTTTTGAAGGTAATGAGTCATATGTGTCACTTGCAAAACTGTGGCCTTCAAATGTATGGTTCTTAAGAATATTGCTAAAGCAATTCAGAGATGAGAATCTAGCTTTGCCCTGGGACCCTTTGGGTTAGAAATACTGAAAGAAAAAAAATCCACATTTAGAAATGGAGTCTATTTGATACGTCGTTTGTGATATAATACATATAAAACAATATGATACTGCTTTGAGTTATTCAGAACTGAGCAGCATTTTTAGCTGCTTTCTCTTTGATGCATTGATATTTCTGAGCCATGGAAGTAAGTGATCTGATACTTGAATTGGTGGGAATATTTTTAAATCTTAATTTTTAAAGTTTAAATTAAAGTCTCTTAATACACTACAATGTTTCATGTACTGCTTTTGCAATTGGAATCTGTACTGTGTATATCAAGCCCCATCTACTCATTATACTTAACTAGTTAATCATGCCTTAACCAGTTAATCACTCCTTAAGTGGCCACATATTCAATCAATTGATGGCATGATAAAAAGAGGAATATACTACAAAGGTGTTCTGGTCATTCTTGATAGGCAATTGGCTTGTATAAGATAAAAATTAAAATACCTTCTCAGTGAGCCTTTTGCACTCTCATTAATTCATTTGAAATATAAAAGCATATATTTTTACCAAAAAATGGGAAAATGAGACTAAGTCTGAAATCATTAAGATGAAATTAAAATTTAGCATGATATAGAATGAGTTCTTAGAATAGTAAAGAATTCATGGGGGGTTCTTAGAAGGGAAACAAAGCCCCATGAATTGCACGCCACTGGTTAGGACATAATATCCCTCCCTTGACAATGTACAGAAAATTGTCAAACAAGTACAGCCCATACTAGAAGTCCCAGTTCTTAAAAGAGATCTTCCCAGAACCATCCATCCTAGCCTTCAAACAAGCATTGAACCCTTGCTAACCTCATCACCAGAAGCAAACTTTCTACAACCCAAAACGCACTGAATGGATCCAGACCAGGCCATGATAAGTGCACCTCCAGAAATGTAATGTATCTCATCCAATGCAGCAAATGCCCTGATGGAAAATATGTAGGAGAGACCAAACAACAACTGCGCACCAGAATGAATGCACACCGGAAATCTATCTAAGACAAGAATACCCAATTAGCTGTGGGGGTGTATTTCTCACAAGAAAACAACTCTCTCTCCAATCTCTCAGTTCTAATCCTGAAAGGGAGTTTACAAAACACCTTTCACAGATGAGCCTATGAACTTCACTTTCTCAATCTACTGGATACAAAAAATCATGAACTAAACATGGACACCAGATTTATGACACATTATAACCTGCCTAACAGTTGACTCCCCAGGTACTTCTCCACTATTTACCACCTACATTCCTTCACCTTCCCCTTCTGTCCCCCAGCTTGTCTCTCACTCACTGACTCCTCAATTTACATCTTCGCTAACTGGCTTTCTTGCATGCATACCAGCCTCTGGCTTCTTTACTATTCATTCCGTCTAGGAAGAGCACACGCCAGCTGCAGATGCTTCCCCAACCTGAGGAAGGGTATTTATACCTGAAAGCTTGTGAAGAATTTTTTTTCCAACTATTTTAGTTGATATAATAAAAGATATCAGATTTACCCAAAGAACCTGGTGTGCCTTCTTAGAATAGTGTTTCTCATCTTGTTAGACTCAAGCCACCCCTTGGAAAATCCCAGGTTTGTTTTTACTCATCTTTTGATTATGGAAAAGTAATAGAGCATTTTTTTTCTGTTGCAAAGACCCCAAGGACAACAACAGGTCAAAATGGTTTTGGCAGTATGGATTCCTACTTGAAATGTCTGGGTTTATCTTGTGAATCGTGTGGTGTTTGCACACCTAACATTGCTAATATTGAACACACCATGGCACCATTAAAAGGGTCTTGCATCACCTGGATGCCTGACACCCTTGTTGAGAATTACTGCCTTAGACTGTACAAGGGTGAAAACTGCATTTCAGGAAAGCAAGTTTTGGAGAATTATTTCCAACCCCTTCCTCCCCGGTCAAATTTAAGTTGGATTTTAAAATGTGTCAGAATGGGAGGTGGTCATGGGGGCCTAAAAGCACTAGACCTAAGGTCCCTTACTTCCTTTGGACAGAATATCCTAAAGAAAAAGGTTGCAATGAATTCAATGCTGGCCCAATTTTCAATCAAAGTAACCTATCAGTTTCCCACTATTATGGTTGGTAACTGGAATCATTCCCTCAACGAACGCTTAGCTGCAAATCTCAAAGGCTTTTGCTGCCAAGCTGGAAGTGTAGAAGCTTTCTAGTCCAGGCAGTCAGCCACATCAGTTAATCAGCAGCTACAAGGTTTAGTGTATAATTAGGTCGCTCTTCCTTTTGCTTTTTATCAACAACTGTATTTGGAACAGAACAAGAAAAAGACGATTTCTTAAGAAGGGACCAAAGAAACTGCCCAACAATGACAGCAGGTCATGCTGAAAGGCTTGACAAGCGTGCCCATTCCTGCTGCATGTGAACCTTTTGCCCAGAGGTGAGCACTGGGTTTAATGACAGAGTTGTGTCTGCTCCTTTTCCAGTTCAAACAATCTCTGGAACTTCTTTCCACAAAGCAAATTCCAGAACAACTTATTTTGTACTTTTTTTGGAAACGAGCCTTGATGAGAATAAATGCTTCTCATGTTCAACTGTGACAAGAATGTGAAGACAATTTTCTACAAACTTGTAAGGACTTATTGAAGGAGTAAGTATCACATGTCAACCTGAGATAAACTGTAGCTCATTTATTTTACTATTTAACACAATGACTTTCTCATTGTATTAAAAAGGGGGGGGCAGAGGGAAGGGAGGGGAGTTAGACTGTTGCCCTTTTGATGGAAGTTTGGCGTTTCATGGACTGTTTCTGTTCGATGTACTTGATAGGATTGGGTCTCTGCAACTGGCCACAAGTAATTGAAGGAGAGGTTTTTTATTTGTTATTACCTAGGGGGGAGGAGCAAGGGGATTGGAAGTTGATTTTCTTTGGTTTGTTTTTTTTTCCAGCTCAAAGATGTTTCTGTATCTAACCCCACAAGCTTTTTCTCAAGATTTTTTAGGCTAGCCTTGTTCTGCATATGTGCGTTCTGCCTGTCTACATGAAACTGTCCCTGCTGGCAGACACCAGTTACCACCATGCGACAGTGCTTGGTGCAATGCTTTGGCTGAGATTTTTAAAACACACACACAAAAAAGGAAAACCGATCTTTTACGGAGTACGCAACAACTGAAAGGCAGCCATCTTGGATGGACATACCTTTGATGTCAAGGTTAACAGAATATGAATGACAAAGCTATAGATGTTACAAATACCCAAGAGCTCCAGGTACTTCTGACAGTAAGAAACAGATCTTTATTTTTTGGCTCTAAAAATTTTAACAATAATATTGGCACCAAGTTATTTCCAAGCTCTGTTAACAGTTTATTTTGATTAGCATTAGAGAGAAGGCCTCTGCAGAGAGGATTCTCTCAGAGAAGGCACTGGCTTGTATTTGAGAAGCTAGCCCAGGGGTGGGCAAAATATGGCCCACAGACCAGCTGTGGCCAGTCAACTGATCAGATCAGGCCCACAGGGGCACCCACCAATTGATTGGATCTGGTCCACAGCTGCCCCCACAACACTGCATGAGGCCAAGACCTGTCCAGGGAAGGGAACACCACACTCCCACCCACACCCAATAGCCCCTGTCTCAGCTCGGGCCAGCACAGATAGTTTCCTGGCGGGTGCTCCTCCTGCCTCTACTGGCTTCTTCTCCTCCTCCTGCCCCTGCCAAGCTGCTCCAAAGTGGGGAGAAGCTTCAGCCGGGTGGCTTCTGCCCCAGTGTATAGGGCTCCAACTTCCAGCCGCCTTCCACCCACTCAACCACCAGCTGGGCAGAATGGGTGAAAGATGTCCGGGAGCTGGAGCCCTGCGCACGGGGTCAGGAGCCATCCAGCTAAAACTTCTCCCTACCCAGAGTGGCACAGTAGGGGCAGGAGGAGGAAGGAACTGCTGGAGGTGGAAGGAGCTGATCCATACCAGGAGCAGCCCTGCATGCAGCTGGGGCTGGGGCCAGTGGGGCCAGGGAGGAGCATGGCACTGGGTGCCCTGGGAGGAAGTGGACAGGGCCTGGCCCCGTGTGGACCACTGGAGGGGCAGCCACAGACCACACTGCCTGGGTGAGCTCTGTTCCACGTGCCCCCTGTCTCCACCTCACTGCCCGGCCAGTTCCCAGGACGTAGCACCCAGGCCGCCCACCCACCCCACGCCCCTCACCCTGCCGCACACATATACAATATACATAAGTAAGATTATTTGGAGCTATTATTCAGTGATTTCTATATACAGTACTGAAAAAACATCAATCAGGACAAACATTTTTTTTTAAATCAAATGTTATACTAGATGTTTGATTTTTAGTATACAACTTGTTTTTCATCTATAATTCGTTAAAATTATATCTTCTGAAGGATGTTGTATGCGTGGCCTTCAACAACTCATCAAAACTCATTAAATGGCCTGCCAGCCAAAATTATCACCCACACTTGAGCCAACCCATCCTCCTGGGTTGAAGGCTATTGGCTGCAGAAAACCAGCAGGCAGGTATTTCTCCTGTTATATTTCTGCTTAAAGAACATTAAATATAGACATAAACATTACAAGACATTTTCCCCCATAAAAAGGAGGAGTAAAATAAGAGATTGGCTGTGAAACTAGCTTCCCTTTTCCCTTCTCCCACACCTCCTCACTGTACTACCCATTGTTATCTCTCTTTCTTGTTCAGGCCAGTTCTGCTCTGGACCTGGCAGAGGGGCTCACAGCTGTACAGTAAGATTGATAAAATATCTGTAATTATCAACTACCTGAGAAAAGAAGGAGCAAACACATTGAAACAACACCTCCTTATCACCTGAATGGAACAGACCTCGTCAGACAATTCTGTGTACTGCTGTGAGAGTGTGTGAAAGTTTTTCTTGGCTAAGAGATGCAATACACAGTTTGAATAAATAATTTATTTTGTCAAATATCTATCTGCTTTGCTTTCATGATATTTGTAAATGTGAATGGGGATAAAAGTGAACCAGAAAGTACATTTTCAGGGGTCATATAAAAATGTGTTAAGTGACCAACTTTTGGGGAGCAAAATACAAGATGTGGTCAGGGACTCTCCACAGATGTCCAGAACTGGAAGACATTTTGCACCTTTTTTGATTCCATCTTCTCAGCTACCTCTTGAACTGGAAACAGCAGATCTAAGTTCCTATTGCACCAGGCAGCAGTATGCTGTGTCCCCTCAGCAGATGCAGGGGGTTTTATGGGGACATTTTCCTTTTCATGGGTAATTCTTTAGGGCTACTAGGACACATGAAATTTGGGACTGCCCTGGGAAATTTGGGGTGACTTGTCATTTTGCACGTGGCAATAGATTGCAGTCTTTGCTGCATGGCATCTGCTCTATGACACAGTCCAAGTTTCCTAAGCTTTTATTCTGGCTCTAGAAACAACCTTCCTGCTGCCCTGGAATTCGCCCAAAGTTCTGTGTCAGTTTTTCTAACTAATACATATTTGATGATGTACAGGAAGTCCACCTTCATTCTTGATACAATATATCAATTTACAAAATGCACTAGGGTTAGGTAGTCATGCAGTCATTCCGTGTGAAGAATTCCTACTGATGTTCAAATTTTGTTGACTGGAGTGACTGAAAGAGGCAGTGAAACTGGGATTGTTTAGTGGATCAAAATAATTATTAAGAGCTTTCAATTTAAAACTATATTTCATAAGGGAAAAATATAATATTTTAGAGGGACATACTATAAGTGGCATGTAAATCAGTGTTGGGATAGCAAAACAATTAGCCTGTTGTTATTTAAATATCTGGGTACTAATTTTATTTGTCAGAAACAACAGTGTTTAAGTAGTAAACCGCTGTAGGGTATATGTTCTTAGTCCCCTCCAACATATGCCTCAGCTGTTTGCATTTGTTTTTAAGCATTAAAATATACCTGAGATGTTTTCATGGCTTATCAAAGTAAACCTGATGCTTCTATGTTGTGTTGGATGCCCGTATTGTTTTGAATGGGCTATTAAATTCAGGTTTAAATATTTAAAAACATAGACTTTAATAATATAAGCTTCAGTCCTGAAAATACCTAACAGAATATAAAGGATCTAGAGCAAGAACCGCCCCCCACAAAAAAAAAAAAACAAGAAAACCCCAAAAAAACTCCCCAAAGAACACACACAACCTAATTTTACAGTAGAAGGCACTGACCAAGTCTTGTTCACAGCCAGCTATTTGCATGTGCAAAATAGGAAACTGCTCCCATACTCTTGGCAGGTGCTGGCTTTCTATATGCAGATGAAGGTAGTTGGGAGCATGCCCCCTACATTCTTGCATGAGACTTTGGCTTGAATATCCGAAGATTTTAAGCAGTACTTCATAAGCAGCTAGTAGACTTGACTGTATGGCAGATCATGGGAAGAATCTGTCACAAAAATGTAGGAGTGGCAGCATTGATACTTTGTGTCCTGCAGGAAGATGGATGGGCAGTTATATATGTACTGAAACAAGCGTATGTACATTTGCAGGCCACCAACATTACCTTACCAGATACCATACATATCTCCTCCTACTAGCATTGGTGCGACCAGCTGCACTGCAAAGCCAAAGTTGAATTGCTGGGTCCACACTCCTGCTGTATTCATTCATGAGGTGGTAGGATTTTTCAGTGGCATAAGTAGGATGGAGCAAATGGTGCAACCACCCTTGGTGCCACCAGCAGGGGAGGGGGGCGGAGGCCAAAAAAAGTGGCTGTGGCCAGGAGCTGCACAACTGCAATCACTGTAGTAGCCAAAATTTGCCACAGTCCAAGTGTCCAAGACATCTGGATGTGTCCTTACACTGCTGGGACTTTTGGTAAAAGTCTCTGCATGGTATATTAAGGGACAATTTTTCTGTCCTTGTGGAAGAATTGTGTGTGGGCACTAGAGAAATGTAAGTCCTTGTGTGCTGTAGTTTGTATTGACACTGCAATATGTGGGCATTTCCTTCCTGAGGATGTGCGCTACTGGGGTATAAAGTTAAATAAGCTGTGATGTACACACCACATCACATCACCACAGTATGAATTCATTACACTTGTGAAAGAGCATTTGTGCAGATAGGAAGTTGGTTAGATACAACCCTTGAGTTCCCTCTCAAGCGAAGACTTACTCAGGTAGCACTCAAACAGCTACTACCAGTTCCCCCAGGTTAAAACTCTTTCTGCAGGTAGACCTCATGACCCTGATCCTTCATGAACTCGTTTAGGTGCTTAGGTATGCAAGTAGTCTCATCACTTTGACTTAAACTTGAACATTAAATGCTTGCAAGACTGGAGCTTAAATCAGTTGCAGGTTGGAGTTTATTTTGCAACAGTTAAGACAGAAATGCCAACTAAATTTATGTACTGGTATTGTTCTCCATTTTTGCATTGAAATTCTTTCAGATATTATAGCTTACTATTCAAACACCTCCAAAAATGTCTTTCTTTGAAGGAGTTTGAAAAGCTAATTACTTTTCTTCCCTTGAGGCAGCAGTTTTCAAACTTTTTTCCTGATTCCCCCTTTGAGTTACAATTTTGTTCATACATGCCCCCACCAATCCCTCTCCCATACTACAGCTGGATGAGAGCCAAGCAGGAGTGGACGTGGGCTGCACGCTGTGAGCTTGGGGCTTCCTGCCCTACTGCCCTGCCCTCAGGAGCCCCCCACCCACTGTGTGCCTCCTGCCCGCCCAGCAGCACCAGGGAGCACAACTCCACACCACTGCCACCCCCACTGCTGGTGGGTAGGCCGGGGGCACCTTGCCATGGTGTCAGCCAGCATGGGGCTCCCAGGGCAGGAAGCCCCAAGCCTGCAGGGAGCAGCTCACACCTGCCCCTGCCCCATGTACAAACCTGAGGAGGTACATGCCCCCTGCCCCCGGGACAGGCAACCCACAGCTCTGTCCCACTCCCCACCCTGGTTGGGCAGCATACCCAGCTCTTGCCCCACTCCCTCACTCACTGTGGGAGCCTTGATCTGCCCCACTCCCACCTGCCTTCTACATTCTCCCCCTATAGACTTATCTGCAGGGAGTGCTCTCCACGCTGCCCTGCTGTATTTCCCAGCCACATTTCCTGGCCATGTGTATGCGTGTGGGCACACATATGCACATGGCACCCCCTGTGTCCCGCTCCTGGCAGCTCCCTGCAGGCTGGAACACTGCCAGCCTGCAAGGGGACACCTGCCATTTCCTGATCCCTGCAGAGCTTGATGCCCCCCCACCTTTTCTGCATACCCCCCAGGGGGGTGGACCCCACAGTTTGAAAACTGTTGCCTTGACATATGTTTATATAAGACAGATGCTACTAAGCCTTTGGGAACCTCTTGAGAATGAAGTCATTTAATCCAGGACATCAGGAGGTCATCCAATCCAGCCCCCTGCTCAAGGAAAGACCACCCCTGTCTAAACCATTGTAGGCAAGTGTTTGTCCAACTTGTTTTTAAAACCTTTAGGAATAATCCTCAACCATATATACCAGGCACAATTCCTGAACATCAAAACACCCCTTCAATTTGCCACAGGTAAAGCAGGAGGATAAGGGCACTGTCAATGATACGGATGGGCAAAATACAGCTTGCAAGGCCATTCTATCTGGCCCGCAGGGCCCCCCAAAAATTTAGAAAGTGAATATTTATCTGCCCTTGGTTCCTGTCAAAAACAACAGGAGTCAAGGGCAGTAGGACCCAGGGGAAGCCCGGCGGGGTCCCACAATACCAGGGCCTGCTTGGCCCCCCCGCCAGCCGGGGCTTCTGGCCTGGGACCACATGGCTGCCCTGGCTGGAAGCGCATGTAAGGGGGGAGGGCAGGGGGCAGGGAAGGAGCCCAGGGAAAAGCTGAGCATGGGCGGGGAGGGGGAGAAGCTTCCCCTCCCCCACCCTGTGGCTGGTGCCTGTGCCTGTTCCAGGCAGCCCCATGTGGGCTGTGAGTGGCTGCAGCAGGGAGCGCCGGCCATGGGGTGCGACCCTCAACAGCCTGCCAAAACTGGGTAAGCAGCCCTCCGCCCAAAATAATTGTCTGCCCCTGGTCTATGACCTGCCACTGCAAAAACAGGAAATAATTTGTTAAAGTATGCTCAGGAGATCCAAGGAAGAGGACCATGCCTCAGAAAAGAAGACAAAAACCTGCATAGTCCAATCTGATCATAGGGTAATATTCCTTCCAGCCCCCAAATGTAGTGATCAGTCTGACCCTGAACAGAGGAGCAAAAACTTCCAGCCAAGCACCCCTGGGTTTAAGTCTCAACATAAGCATAAGCACATCCTAGTTCAAATCCTAACCCTTACCATCAACCTACACCCAATATTTCTGAGGGAGGTGGGAAAGACCATTTTTGGAGGAGTAGCAGACAGGAGGTAGGAAAAAATTACTTCTTTCTCTCTTGTGGCAAATAGCAATGCCCAGAAGCACGGGGGAGAACCAGGCACCCTTGACTCAGCACAGCAACCTAGGGACTGTAAAATCAACTCCACACATCATGCAGCCTGACTGGAGAGCCAGAACTCCATTTTCTACTGTCTTATGTCCTCCATAAATGTATCTCAGGTTCTTTTAGTCTTCTCCACAACCAGCTGGGTTATGAAAGCTCAGATTTAATCTCCTGCTGCCGACCATAATCCTCTCCTATTTTCACCTGTCTTGACTGCAGGTCATCTTCTCATGTTATTTGAGTGATGTCCTGGGAGATCTGCAAGGGAATCTCCTGCGCCTTCCAGGTATTGCTTTTCACAGCATGCTCCAGGCATTGCAACTCCTAAATCAGCCCTGAGCAATGCTTATTCAACCTCTTCTTGAAAACCTCCAGTGAAGGAAATTCTACAGCATCCCTAGGTGGCCTATTTCACTTCCTCACTGCTTTAACAGTAAAGTTGTTGTTTCTGATATCCAGTCTAAATCTACTTTACTGCACTTTAAAGCTATTGCAACACATCCAACCCTCTGCAGCAAAGGAGAAAAGTTATTTTCCTCCTTCTTTATGGCAGCCCTTCAAATATTTGAAGACTGCTATCATGCCCTCCCTTAGTCACCTTTTCTGCAAGCTAACATGCTCATTTCTCTCAGCCTCTCCTTGCATGGCCTGCCTTCCCACTCCCTTATCATTTTTGTTGGCTGCCCTCTAAGATATGGAAGCCGGAGCTGAAATACTTAATTGGTAAGTTTTAAGCTGTGCAGTCACTGACACATTCTGACTTCAATTGGGCCAGGATGTTTCTCACACTGTAGGACTCTCTGGATAAATGATGTTGGCTGACAAAGTGTAGTGAATTATGTAATTAAGAGTGGTAAACTTTCCATTTGATTCCTACTTTGAAATACCTTCTATCCACTTCTTGAAATATGTATATGTTTGTACCATACTTTAAAACATTTTTCTTGGAAAATTGGACCAAAGCTTTTCACAAAGCCACCTTTAACATCACGAATGAGATACACTGAGTGTCATCCCACAGTTTCTGTCACATTCTCCAGTGTTCTGCAGATCTGACAGCAATATAAAAAGATAACACTGCTGTTTGCAAGGCAAGTGACCTTGCAAAAAACAAAAAACTGTTGTGACTAAACAACCAACGTTGGCAGCAAAAATTGGAACTAACCACTCCCACTCAATAGGCTCAAGGTTTAATTCAGTCATAATGTGCAATTGACTCCAATGCAGCTGTGACACTTTACAGCCCCTGAGGATTTAGGTCAGTATAAGTTTGTCTAACATATCTTCCAACTCTACAGTTGGTCCAGTTAAAGATATCACCAGAAAAACCTTTGCCTCTCAAAAGGTATGGCACAGGGGTGTCAGACTTGTTTTAGTCCCCACAGGCAAGATCCTGATTGTAGGGCTTCCTGCAGGCCAGATGACCTGCATGCAGCAGCAACATTAATCCATGTGGCTCCAGAACATAAGGAGCTAACGCTGTTGCCAATTTTAGTCACCAGGAGTGACTAAAAATGGCCTGATTTTGGTGGCAGGTAAAGAGTGGGGAGAGGCTCACAGCTCTGAATCTGGCCCGTGGAAGTGGGTGGTCCAGCCTGTTCGAGGCCTAATGTATGGTACGAAGTATCAGGTGTTTGCATCTCCCTCACAGGCCTCAGCATAGGACCTTCTATGAAAAAGAGAAACAAGGCCAGAGAATCCTTATGTTCTGACAAGCTCCTGCTATCTCCCTTTGGGAGCTGAACATGTCTACGTGTGGGTTACAGTGGCCGTTTCATTGTCATTCATGAAAAACAGAACACGCTACCCACAAAATCCTTATGAAGAAAGGATCAGAATAATTAAAAATTATACCTGAAATCTTGATATTCTATATTATCTGAAGCCCACAAAGCTGACCTTTTGCAGTATGTGTATGTCTTTCCCAAGAACTAAGAAACATTTGTGCATGTGCACGCATGCATGTGTGCACACACACACGCATTACAAAGTGACGAGCATGTAACAAGGGCAAGTGTGTGTTTGGGGGAAAAGGCTTTGAAATTCAACCTTGTTACAAAAACAAAGCGTGAATACAGTTAATTTATTCCTTTTTGCCATGGATGATCCTAATAAGGGGAAAAATGTGCTTCTGCACATAATTTATTTGACCCTGGATGGGATATTAACTAGATAGTCTTATCAGTTAGGACTGTGTTAAGCTTAGCTGCTTGCATTCCATCACATATTTTGAACAACTTGAAATGTACTTCCATATACTTATCTAAGAAGAATTTGTCACATGGTCAAAAGAAGTCCAAACCAGATTGCTCTAATATTTAAGGATATTCACTTATTTTGTCAGAAGAAGGAATGCTGGATTTTTTTGTTTCAATGTGACTTATTTTTTCTTCTGTAAGAGCATGAGAGAACAGCAAAATAACCTTTTCCCAAATATTGTGTTCTTGCTATGTAACTGATTAGATTGCATTTTTCAGATGAGCATTACTCTTACAGAGGCTTTTTTTAGTTCTTCTTTTTTGCAGTAAGATCAGGTTACAACTGGTTTAGTGAGATGTATAACCTATTAGGTATGAGTTCCCAAACTTAATGCAAAGTTGTTTAGATCTGTCTGATACTATACTTCAGTTTCACTATTATCAGTGGTGATTGTAGAGCCAATAACTGACCTACATAAATGGCTAACAACAGATTGATCATTTGCTTTCAGATGTAAGCTACAATATCCTACAAGGAAAAATAACCTCCATTTAAACGTATAAAGAATCTAGTTTAGATTTTGTGATGAGTAGGCTGCTTCAAGCTAAGGAATGTGGAATTAAGTAATATGTAAAATTAAACTTAATTATTTTCTTCTAATTCATAGGCAACAGCTGACAGATGCCTCACTTGGAAGAAAAAAACAAAGGTGTCTAGAGTTAAATATCATTGTTGGGAGGCAGCCAATACTTAGTGTAAGGTGAATGAGTAAATGTTTAACTTAATGTTTAACCCTCTAAGGAATTCGGAAATGTATTTTATTAATACCTGGAAATGTAGTTCTCTTCACCCCTTGCAAGTGGTAATCTGAGCTTCAGTGATTTAAACCAGCAAATATTTCACATCAAAACAAGATTTCACATGTGAGCTTTGAACAATTTACACCTCTTAGGTGATTGTTTCTGCAAATGTAGGATCAGACTGTGACTTGTCCTGAATGTCAGATCAAGGGACTGAAGCAGTGCAAGGTGCTGCTTTGTACCATGCTTCATCAGTGCCAGGTCACAAAGAGTAACAGATTTCACAGCACTGAAGTAGCCTCTCATTTCACATGCTCCTTTCTCAGAGGAATGGGTGAAATTCTTTCCTGAAGCAGCAGTGAAACAGAGAGAAGGAAGAGTTCTTTATCCATCATCTCCCTCCCCGGCTGCAACAGAGGCAGAGCAAGAATGTGCTGAACTTTAATCTGGACTGATTGCAAATTATTTAACTACCTGAGTTACGTTGTCCATCTCATTGTAGGCTTGCACAGTCAATAGGAAAAAGTGTAGCACATTCCTAGCCTCAAGATATGTTATCCTAAAATAGCTTTTACCACAGTGTCTCAGTCAAGTTTCCAAGTTAGCTTTCAGCAGCCTACCTTTTCTTGACTCCTTTGCTTTCTCTGCTCCTTTTGGCTTCATGGCGCGTTGAAATACTTCTGCAGAGAGAGGAGACTATGTGGATCCAATGGCCATAATTTCAACAGATGGGATGTCAAATTCCAGAGTTCAGATGTGCCTAAATTTCTTAGGTTACCTTACATTGAGAAGGTGATGTGCTGTAGTGCATTAATTTACATCAAACAAACTAGTAAGTGAAATGGTAGGAGGAAAAGGAACACCAAATAGATGCATACCCATGAAAAGCTTGATTTGCATACATGTTGAGGGCCCTGAGGCATGGTAAGTAGGTATGTTTTAAATTCAAGCCCCAGGCAGTTTACAGTTCAATGTTTTAAGCATGAGAAATGAGCTATACTAGCCCAAAAACAATGTCGTATGACCTAGTTGTTAGAGGAAAGGGTTTTCAGAATGACCTTGATTCATGATCTTGTTGTCAGAACCATGTAATGGTAGGATGATTCTTACATTTTAGTTGAATGATGTACTCTGTGGAGATGACATAACTAAGAAGAGTAGAAATCAAAATGGTGAAAGTCTGTAAAGAAGACTGTTCCTTTCTTGGTTACATGGATGTGCTAGATTTTCATATAAAAGTGGTGATCTCTCAAAATCTTGTCCGACAGAGGGAAGGAGATGAAATATTATGTTAAGAATTCCTCTTCAAGTCTTGTGGCAGAGACTTGTGATACAGGAGATGAAAGACCAGAGTTCTAGTTTTAGCTATCCCTTTGGTTCTTATAATTTCTGTCTGTTCACAGTGCATAGATGTATCACATCCATATTAGCCATGATTATTGTAACAGCTATTTCTCTTTGTTGCTGGAACTGACTACTAAAATTACCCTGCTGTGGGAGTGCCAGTGAAGGGAAATATTGATATCAGCTTTCAGAAGTACAGTAATAAGGCTTGCTTGTCTGAGTACTTGAAATGCTAAATACAATCAACAGCCTCCGCTTCAGTGGAGTTCAACGCACATCGCTTTCTGCGCCTCACAGAATCAAGCCCTAAAACTTTTAATCCTTTGCAAGTGAAGCCAGTACAATTGTTATATAAATGTTAAATATTGTAAGAGAGATTCATGTTAAGCCAATCAGGAACTGAATTCTGGTTAAAATGATTTCTCATCTACTTCTAGCAGGGGAACCTTTCTTGTGGATTTAACTTCCTCTTGGCTTTAAAATGCTTCTGAGTGTCAGATATGCAAAGCTGCTAAAGAACAACACAAGGTGTTTCTTCACTGCGAGGACTGAACGTACAGCCATTCAATCTGTGTCTCAGGACTTGAAATGTGATTCTTTACAGGCAATGGTGCAAGCCTGCTTGACTGGATTGATAGGGTTTAGTTGACTGCACTAAACAGTAAGACTTTGGAGTATGAAAGCCTGAGAAGTGTTGATGTTGGGCTATGGACCAGCTGACTTACGGGTTATCTCAAAGATAAATGATTCCCCAACCCATACATGACACTGAGTAATGGCATCAGTTTATAAGCCTCAGAGCCAGGAGCTGTCTTATATACTGGAATCTGGTGTGTCTGTCCTCTTTCAAGTGAAGATGAGAGGTTGGTGGCAGCCTTCCTGTAGCCTTTTGTACCTCCTGCCACAGTGACTGTAAACTCTCAGGTAAGTAAAATGTAGGTGTCTATGGAGAGATACGACTATGTGCCCAAGAATGCCAGTGTGGGGTCAGGACCACGCATATGCTCAGGATTAAAAATCCTTCAGGTTTATGAGGCATATTTTCCCCAGATGTATTGTCCTCTCACTTTGACTGCAAGCTGCAATCAATGCACAGCGGGGGATGGAGAGTTATCAGAGGACTTTGTGGGTAGGGAGCTGGACTAAGTGAGCTCCTCTGGCCCTGCGTGTGCAAGCTCAGGATCTGCTCTGCTTCCACTTCAGGCCTGTCACATTGTGCTCCACCTCGGGACCTGGTGGCCTGTGGGAGGGGATGTGTACGTCTCTGTATGGGTTGAGGACGTGTGTGCGTACAGGCTGAGGGAGAGGGCTTTGTATGGGCTCTGTGTGTGTGTGTGTGTGGATATGTGTGGGTTGATGAAAGGCAGGTGTGTGTGTATGGGGTGACAGAGTGTGGATGTGTGTATGTACAGGGTGACAGAGGGTAGAGGTGTGTGCGGGCTGAGGAAGGGCAGGTGTACCTGTGTGTGGATCAATGAAGGGCTGGTGTATCTGTGTGTATGGGCTGATGAAGGGCGGGGGTCTGTGTGTGTACAGGCTGACAGAGGCTGGATGTGTGTGTGTATGGACTAACAGAGGGTAGGGGTGTGTGTGCATGTGTGTGTGTATAGACTAGTGGAGGGTGGATGTGGGTTGGCACAGGGGTGTGCCCGGGCTGATGACGGGCAGGTGTATGCGTGTGCCCGCGTTGGCGGAGGTGGAGGTGCGGGGCGTGTGCGGCAGACAAGGGAGGTTCTCCGCATTACTCTAAGATGATTTTCCCTCAGACAGTTGTAAAACTTCTGTGCGGTACGTACGGGGTCAGCGCGCGGGGCGCGGCCGGCACTCCCCCGCCGACGGCCGCAGGCCGGGGTAGGAGCCGGAGCGGAGGCCGCGCCGCGCCGCCTGGGTCCCTCCTCCCGGGGGCGGGGCGCGCTGACGCGGCCGCGCCGCTCTCGGGTCCGGGCGAGTCGCACAATTATGAGAAGGAGCCGCCAGGCCGAGGCCGCCACCAGCGCTGGGTCCCGGTCTGGAGCCGAGCTCGTGCTGTTCCCACCCCTGCCCGCGCCAGCGTCTCGCCGCCGCTGTCGGAGCGCTGTCCCCGGCCGGCCTCGCCCAGTGCCCCTCGCTGCCGCCGTCGCCGCCGAGCCCAGCCCCGATAGATGGAGACAGGCCCCGCCACCGCCGCAGCCGAACCACGAGCAGGAGCTGCCAGGCGGGAGGAGACCCAGAGCCGGCGGCGAGACCCAGCGCGCCCCTGAGGAGAATGGTGGGTGCGACGGCGGGCGGGCTCGGCTCCCCGGCCCGGCTCGTGCTTCGCCCGCCTCGTGCGCTGCGGGCTGCGCCGGTCCCGCGGGGCTTCTCCAGCCCGTGGCCGTTAGCGCGGCTCGCCCCGGCCCGCGCCGTGTTAGCACTCGCTGCTTGGAGGCCCCAGGCGGGCTCGGCCCCAGCCTCCTCACGGGGCTACAGCGAGAGCGGGCTCCTCCCGCGGCCCGACCGCCATCCCTGTCCTCCTCCTCCCTCCCGGCCGGTCCCCGGGTGATGGCTGGAGAGCGCCTCCACCCTGGGGCTGCTTGGAAACTTCCTGGAAATCCAGACAGAGCTGGTTTAAATCTGTTAGTTTCCACTCTCCAGATCAGCCTTTTATTTCATTAACTTAAAAAAAAATAAAAAAATTATGACACGATTTACTGCTCAGAGCCCTGCTGACTCATACACATGGAAACCGGCCGGTGACTAGTCATATGTAAGCTGTGCCCCAGGTGTCATCCAGCTCTTCTTGGTGAACATGTCAGGCTTACGGAGTCTGTGACAGAAGCTGAAAGTTAAGATCTTGCTTGTGTAAGTCTTGGGCGGGAGACTCTGCTGTTTTCCAGTCCTCTCGTTTTGGTCTTTACTGCTGAGTTCCCGTTGCTGTGCTGTGCAGTGGTTAGTGTTGCGCCCGTTAGTGGCAGCATTGCATAGGAAGAAGTGTAAACTTATCCTTACCTGGGACTGGTTTAGGTTCAAGTGGCTGCTGATCACACTGGAGAATCGGGTAACACTAGTTAGGAGGTACGTCTTGTTTTGGTTGTTAGTGTGTTATGGGATGTTACATAATGCTGTGCACAGATCTGTTGAATTGCCAGGTTGTAAATGGACTTGTATTTAAATCAGGATGTTATGTGATGGTTTTTAATGGTACGGATCTTGTTACAGAACGTTTTATCAAAAATAAATACTTCTAGTAAAATCTAAGTATTGGCTTAGGACTGTTCCTGTAAACACTTAAATAGGTGAATAATTTGTATGTCACTTAGCTGAGTTTATAAGGTGCATCTCTACCCTTTCTTCTCTGTTATTCATGTACTTTTAAGTGTCTGCAGTTAATCAGACTCTAATTTTGGTATTTCACTTTGGTAGTTCTTGCATGTATTCTGTCAAGAGAAGAAAACCCTATTGTGTTGACTTATGAACATCCAGCATTCAAATAGATTAATTTCACTATGTCTTACTGTTTGTTTCTTATTTCTCATCAAATTGGAAACTTCTAAAGGCATCTTAAAATATGACCTCTCATTGAAAGAACTTTAAAGTAAACTAAAGACATATTTTAAAACTAAATTATGTTACTCTCTTCCCCTAGGTTTCTCTAGCTGTTTTGCTTTTTCCATCATATTTAATCTAAATTTTCTTATCCTGGCCTTTGAAACTTTATATAACATTGTCCCTGAATACAGTACTTGCCCATCTTTCATCTCTTACTGGTTCAGTCCCACTTTCTCTGCCCTACTTAGTATAGTTAATATCCCATGCTTCTCTAGGAATCTTCTCTGTCATGTGCCTTTCCTTGAACTTATGTGCTATGATCAAGAACCTCTCCCTCTTCTCATTCAGATTCCTCTGTACTACTGTAAACTCCCACAAGAGCTGAGTCAGTACAGTCTTCAGTTTTAAGCCAACCAGCTGTGCTCTCTGCATGTGTAATGTCCACTAACACTATGCTTTGACCACATTTATTTGGACACTTTTGTACCTTTTTTTAGTGTTACAAGTAACATGTGAGATGATTTGCCAAAAAGCCAGTACTAAAAATTAGGCAGTTTGTTTACAACTTTTGTTCATTTGATAGTACTCCATAGTTTCATTTTTTCCTGTTGAGCCAGTTTCTTCTTTCCTGCAAACTCATGCAAATCTTGAAGGGATAGGTGAATGCAAAAAGGTTCTGACAGTGTCTGTTTTAACCAATTTTTAATGGTTTTGCTAGTTTCAGTATCTTGGTGTCACAAAGCTTGAAAATTTTAGCGAGAGATTTCAAACTTGAAATTTGGCTTTAAAATTTGAAAAAAAGTAAGGCAAGGAGATATTTTTGTCACCAAAATATATGTAAGCTGCTAAAAAGTTGCTTTACTGATTTATATTTATTTACTTTTAAACCTCTCCACTCCTTTTGTGTATATAATAGCGGTATGCTGCATTGATTTCATGAAGCCAAATTTGTCTCTCTTAAACATGTTTGAAACGGACTTGATAATGCAATGTTATATGTGTGTTCCCAAGTTGTTGTCTTTTTTTTAGATTTCTATCTAATTTGAATTTTACTCTTTTCTAAGAGAAGACTTGAGCAATGGGGTGAACGTTTGCTTAAAATTACACAAAAAAGTACAGGTAAAGCTTCTTTGGGAAAATTGTTACACTTTCCATTCTATAGTAGGGAGACTAAACAGACATTCAAGAACAGCATCTTGGGGTTTTCTTCAGCTAAACCTGTAGTGAAACTTTTCTTCCTTCAACTACCATTTTCATGCTCTTTTTGATAGTCCAAGCTGACTACTTATATTTGCATCTGTCTCATTTGAATAAACTCCCTCTCTTTTTTTCAAAGAGTAAAAATAGTTAAATGAATTCTGTGCTATTTATGTTTATTGGCAAGTATTTCTAACCCAGTACTTATACACTAAGCACATTGGGCAGTTGTATTTTGGATGGGATTGTATTTGGGCATGAAAGATCCATGATACTTCTGATTCTCACCACTGTCTCGCAAGGTGACCTTGGTAAGTCACTTGACCTCCATGCTTCTATTTTTATACCTGCAGAAGAGGTCAGTAATACTTCTTAGCCTGTGGTAGTGCAAGTGTTGTGCTTATAGTCATGATGATCCAGAAATTATGCAAGAGGCATGGATTTCTTAGTTCATCCAATGAGAGGCATCACCCTATGTAGTTGGCGTACAGTTAGGCAAACTCTTGAATGCTAGACATTCTTCACTGAGTTTTTTGCAAAAATCTTTGCAACCTGGGCTTTGGGAGGTTGCAGGCATATGGTGACATAATAAAGCCATAGGGTGACTGTGTGGTGTAGTGGGGAGGGGACACCTGTATAGGTGTGCCCTTTTAGCAGGGCGTACATGGGAGTGCAGTGCAGTCATGGGGAGGAGGGTCATGGAAACCCCCACCTCACAAAGGTACAGTGTATGCACCTGGGGTGTATGGCCTGTGGGGGTGTAGCTTGTCCTGGTGTAGTCCCCCACTGGTGCAAGCTGTGGGTTGTGTGGTCCCTGGCTGCTTGGTAATAGAACAGTCCTGCAGAAGTATATGTGTGAAATCTGGGATTTGTTATGACAATAGCTTTAGAAGTTTCTTTGGAGAGTGGTGTTGGGCATGGAGAAAATTCTTAAAACATTCTGAATGTATTTGAAAGAGCTTTGGGCTTGGGAAGAAACTCTGAGGGATTTTGTGGCTAGGTTTTGGTCTTTGCTCTGGGAAGCAGTGAAAAAAACAAAAACAAAAAACCAAAAAAAAAACTTTTGTTGACTCTGTCGGAGACTTTTTTTATGTCATGGTATTTGTATCCCAAAAGTCATTAGGATCTGGCTTTGTAGATGAGACTCTCAAGTAAATGTCTTCATGATTTCTTAAATTTTTTTCTTCCTCCCCTACTTCACCTAGCTTGTTGATCCACCAACACATCTGGCTGCACCAACATCGGTTTTGTAAGCATAAGTCATCATTTTATCTTTTTGAGTCTACTCAAATCTATGTGTTCCTAATTAAATAATGGACAGTGGTAACATTTAACCATCAGCTTTTCCTTTTAAAAGGGGTAGATTTTTGTTTACTGAGGTGCTGCCATCTTGAGAACTGTCACAATGGCAAGACCAGTAAAATAGAAATGAAATACTTCTACCTTGATTGAAACTTAATGCTAGATCTCTCATACAGATTAGTTTGCCTGCTTCGTCACCATCTTGAGGATTAAGGGGCCACATCCTCTAATTCTTTCATGATTGTCTTTTTCAAGTTCTCCATATTCTCAAAGAGTGGTTCTAAGTAGTAGAATTCCCTGTCAACTCCAAGAGTTACAATTTTTATTCGTGCTGTGTAAGATTGCTTCCTCTGTTCATGCTACCACCATTGCCTACGCCTGCCATAGATCAAGATTATACAATGTTTTTTTTGGCTGGAACGCCGAAAAACACCATAGTTCCTACCTTGGAAGGTGCTGGAGTGCTGGCATGCCAGAAAAACAAAATGAAGGCAGGGGATGGATGGCAGGATACCCTGTGTGTGCCAGTTGCCCCCCAGCCCAGGCTCTGTGGCTGTCAGCTCTGGGTAGCTGCTGGAGCCTGGGCTGCTCCCAGCAGGGCTTGCAGCATCCCACTCAAATCCCTCTGTCACACTCAAAGTCTCTCTTCCAAACTCACCTCTGCTTTTGTAACGTTCTGATAACTGGATCTTGGTTAGTGATTAAGTAGGGGGAAAGTTTTATAATTATTGCCTGTGCTAATGAGCAATTGAGAACTATGTGGACCCTGTTATACTTGTTAGCTTTGCCCCAGGCGGACTATTTGTTCCATAGACATAATGGATAAGATGAACAAGGGCCATCATTTATTATATGTTCATTGTCAGCACTGTACTGTGGTGCTCAGCCTGGTTGTGGCATTCTGTATCTACTATAACATAATTTTGTTGATTTTATTTTTAAAAATACCTAAAAGTACCTAGACATAGTTGGGTCATACGTGTTATTTATTTTTATGTATAATTATTCTGTGAAGTGCATTTGGGTTCTTCAGGGAAAAAAAGTTCTATATAAACTAACTTTGGAATTTCAGGTGTTCTATTTTTCCATTATAGAAAGAATTCTAAGGGCAAGAAATTAATTCTTTGCTTGTCAGAATGTTGACTTGCCAAAGAGAAATTGCTTCCTTTGAAGGTCAGGAGAAAATGAAAAAAGGGATTTTCAAATGTGGCTATATCTTGTGCCAGGATGCAAAAGAAGTACATGAGTCTGACTGGGTAGTGTCAGGAATTTGGTAATGTTGCTTAAATAAAAATCATCATAACACACTTCTGTGTGAGACCATAAAATGTACATTATATATCAGATCCATCATGTCAGTGTTCTGCATTTTTCGACTGAACATGTAGTTGGGCTTCTGTCATTCAGATTAAATATGCAGCAGCTTGTGCACTTTTATATAATTAATTGGGTCATGTCTTAACCTGAAAACACTACCTATATTTTTATGTAACATATACCAAAGATGATCTTGCCAGAATGCATTCACTGCCATCTTTTCAATGTGTTAAACTGAATGATTTGTGAATACCACAAAAAGGCACCTAAAATATTAAAGTAATAAGACTGAGGGTTGGGTGTTTTTTGTTTGTTTGTTTGTTTTTTGTGGGGTGGGGTGTGGGGGGGGTTGTGCCTTGGCTCCTTATGGAATGGTAGGAATGGGAAAGAATGGTTTTTGATAACTGAGCACCAGTTGATGTACCTCATGGTTAACTTTGAAAAATGTGTTCTGGACAGTTTGAAAGTTCTGACATACTTTTAATGTGAATAGCATCTTGTAAGTTTAGTAGCATGCCTCCTTTGTTTTAAGCTTTAAAGGAATTATATTGGCACAGGAGCTTAAACATTTTAAGAGTGCTTTTGGATCTGCAGGAAGTCTTATGCTATTCAGCGGCTGGTGTACAAGACCGAACAGGGAGTATTCTGTTTTAATCTTCTTATAGGTCTGGATGACCAAAGAGCTGGGTGAAGTTCAGTTGGAGTGCCTTCCAAAAACTGCAGATTCCTGCAGTGATCTTTGAAAGAAGTGGTGGGCTGGGGAGGCACTTTAAACCAGTATGATGATTTGCACATCTAGGTTTTCACAGGTGACTAATTTGGCAGGCATTTCCACTTCTTCTGTTTTAGTCCAGTGATTCCCAAACTCTGACAGATTGTGCACCACCCATATAAAATGATACAACTGTAAGTACCACCAGCAAAGTTTTGTCATGTAAAGTAATTATAAATCTGTTTAATGCATACCACTGGTGGTTCCTGTACCACAGATTGGGAACCGCTGTTTTAGTTCAGTGGTCTCCAAACTTTTTTGATCGCACAACCTTATCAGTAAAAAATTTTGAGCACGCACCCCCAATATATGTATATTTATTGGGGGGACCACTGAGGGTGCCACTGTCAACCCCTCTGTGTTGTGGAACTCCCACCCTTCCCTCAGTACCGTATGTGACACGTGACTGTCTGACATACGGACCGAGTGAGGGTGTCAGTGTCAATCCGTATGTTAAATATTAGTAAAGCTTAATTTCTGTCTTATTTTTTTAGATAAAATATAAATATAAATAGAAGTTCTAATATTTTCTGCGTGCACCCCACTTTGGAGACCACTGTTTTAGTCAATGCGTGACATGGAAGTGAGCCTTCTTTCTAGGTCTTTTCCATATACAACATAATTTCTTTACCTCTTCTTACTGCTGTCTGATAGATGAGACAAATGGGCCAGGCTGTGGGGCAGTTGTCAGGTTAGGCAGAGAAGGGGGGGCGGAGATTCCTTGTCAGCTTCCCAGACCCAAACTAGAGAGGTGGAACTTCTGGCATCGTAGGGAATAATATGTATTACACAAGAAAAAGAAAGACAATAAAATGCAACTAATTTATCTTTTTCCACTTCTGTTTTCTGAAAAAATAAGTGCTTCAGAAGCCTAGGAGATGGACCCTGTCTTTCCTGATGTGGTTTAGATTTTTGTCAGTGTTGTTTTGGTGTGTGTTGTACGTCAAGTAGGATGTTGTTTTGTGTGGCTTTTTGTGTGGGAAGAGGACTGGATGGGCAAGGAGACAGCTGATATTGGAGATGAGAGAGACGGTTTGTGGTCTGATTGCATGACAGATGGGTCATTTCTAGCCTAGACTACCTGCAGCACAACACCGTGATCATCTTGTTGTAAGAGCACTGCACAAGTGGTGGTTTTGGGGTCCATGGAGAGAGTGGTGGTTTTCCTCTATTGTGAAAGGACCAGGGCATATGGAAACATTAGATAAGTGTGCTGATTTGTGGATTTTGCAGGAATAACTTGTGGGAGGAATATGTATAAACTGATTGCTAAGAAGAGGGACATACTAGGGCATAACACTTTCCTTTCTTGTTACAGTTGGTTTTTCTTAGTCATGTTACTCCCTAACTTTTAAAAAAAAGAAATCCAACTATTTCTTTTTTCTTCAGCCTCCAATTATGAAGAGGCTGTAGCTGTCCCATAGTTTCCTCTGTTAAGGATTGTAGCTGGCTTTCCTTTTAAGATGTTATTCTTTTAAATTGGTTTAACTTGTTAATTGTGAGAAATATTGTCATGACAGTGTTTTTGTAAAGTTTTACATGAGTTTACCTTGTGAATGACATAATATTCTTTGTCTCATTCTTGCTCCAAAGGCTCATCACTACTCATTCAAACTTCTTGCGTAACTTAATTACCTCAAACTCTTTGCTTTCCTGTAAAGAAAATGAATTGAAGCTGAGCAGAATTTAATTTTGTTGTGGATAGTTTTTGAGTCTAGTTCTGCTTCTGTTCACTTCAGTGGGAACAGGATTGGGCCTGTTGTACGTGCATTTTGTTCTCTCCTGGTTGGCTACATACAGTACCAAAACAGGCATTATTACATTGTTAGTTTAACAGGTCTGTCTATATCAGTGGCTCTCAACCTTTTTTTGACTCAAGGTATCTCTTAGCCTTCACTTGTTTCTTGACTACAGAAAAATAGTAGAGCAATTCTGTTGCAAAGAACTTGCACCATGGCAGATCAGAATGCTTTTGCCACTGAATTACTACTTGAAGTCTGTGGGTTTATCTTATGAATCGTGTAGCTGTTTCCATACCTAATACTACTAATATTGTGCAGCACTCTGGAGCACTCTTAAAAGGATCTGGCAGCATGCTAGGGTGCTTTGGCACCCTGGTTGAGAATCGGTGGTCTGTATCAAGTAGTAGAGACCTGACTGCGCATAGATGTGCAGTTAAAACATTTTCAGAACATGCTGATAGTATGTTGTTTGAGATGGAAGAGCTCTTATCTTACCTCAAAACCACAGAAGCTTGGAAACTGTGGGGTCCGCAGCTTAGCTCAGACTTCCAGGCCAGCTGGTTCCTGTGCCAGGTAATTTTGGTTCTTGTTGCAGAACTGAGACAGATTCTGATAAAAGCTGGGACTCTGTGATGTCCAACTTCATGGTAGCAGACTTTCAAGGCATCATATGACTGGTTGGAGTCAGGAATCCTAATCTGCACAAAGGTCTTCAAACCAGAGACACTTTAGGTTCAGTGGACAACCATTTCTCAATGAAGTTGTATTTGTATGAGAAATTTCTCACCAGCTCTGTTTGAAATCTTGTAAAATTACTGTAAATAAATCTGTAGGATCTGTATGATTTTGGACAGCCCACCATACTTTACCCAAATATTTTTCTACAGGATTTTATTACTTCTTGGTTTTCTTTAGTCCTCTCTTGTCAGACCTCTGTGTATTGGGTATTGATGTGGAATCTAGAGGTGATGGAAAAATATACTGTTGCTCTTGTACAATCTTCCCTTGTGTGCCAGTGTCTTTTTAGGGTATTGTGTATTTTTTATGGCTGCTGTCCCAGCATCTATATTTTTCTTGTTTTCATTCCAAATATGGGAAGGAAGAGGGGCTTCTCTTTTTTTTTTTCTTCCAATTTTGCATTTTTGAGAAATAAGAATTTAACTTTCAAATTCCTTCTTTCATAAATAATAGACTTGGTAACTGTTTTGCTAGGAAACTTTTTTTTCTTTAAAATTTCAATAAAAGCAAGTGCTAGATTTTGAAAGGAAACACATGGCTTAATATATTCTTAAATCAAAATCAGAAGTCTATTGAGATGGGTTTCACAGAAGAAAAAAAAAGCTTAGCTTGTTTGGAATCATTTTCCATTAATTATGACACATTCCTGGGGTGTCAGGTTCCTTCTGTTTAGATATCTTTTAAAATAGACTAGCCATTAGAAACTAGACTTTATTCAGAAAACAGATGAACTAAAAGTGGGAGTTATCACCTGGTTTTATGGCAAGACCAGGACATTTTTTAATCCTGAGGAACAATCAGTATCTTGCCCTTGCTGCTTTATTTACTGAATTTGTCATCATGGATGTAGTTCCTAAAAGCTGGCATATTTCAGAGCTGCTTTGGCTTGTAGGATACCTCTTTACCTGGAATTGAACACTTCCTGACTGACTTTTGTTTTCGTAGATAGGAGAAGTGTTATGTTAAACAGAATGACTTGTAAGAATCAACTTGTAGCCATGGAGATATTCATGTGTTTTTTGGGTTTATTGTTTGTAATGGATTATTTAATCTTTTTTAAATTTAGAGAAGACTTATTTCATTCCTTAAGTACTTGCACACAGATACTGGTAGAACTATGCCATTTCAAGTGAAGTCCTACACCCTGTTCAAACTGTAAATGAACATATAATATTTCAGTCCTGTATAGTTGTCCTGTAGGCACAATTGTTCGAGTGCTTTTGTCCTTAAGTTCCAGGTAACTGATCTCATTTTGCTGACCCTGTTTTTTAGTTATAGGTTACCAAATGTAGAGTACTACTGTTGTCACTAGTTGCTTTGTGCCAAATGCATCCCTGATAAATTGAGTTGCACTAGGACAAATCTGTTCCTTTGTATTGAAATATTTGATAATAAACATTCACGTTACAAATAATTGATTTCAGGAGGCAAAACATTCTGGAAAAAAAATCGGCATGTTTATTTGCTATTTGGTTAATCATACAGAAATGTGCATCTAGTAAGAAGAAAAGTGAAGAAGTTGAGCCAGATCCTTCTGTGTAGTAGTTGCTTTGTACCATGCTTCTGATAGAATTTGTCTACAACTGACATTATTTGGCATTGGAAACATGATCCCAAGGTGGGTTATCTTGTGCTGACAGATGTTTCTAATCTGGTATGGGCTTGGCTAGAAGAAAGAAGGGCATTACGGTGTTTAAACCCCTGTCTAGCTTTAAGTTCTGGGATGTTGTGTCTTAAATTTGTCACTATTTATCTGTTGGTTTAGCAGGAGCCCTTCCTGATTTCACTCCATTTTTAAACTTGGACATAAATATTTATTTCCACAATTATTTTCTGTTTACATCCTCTCCAGTATTTCTCTTCCTTTCCCTTTTTCCCTAAATCCATCTGGTGGTTGTGAGGGAAAGCAGTCTGTCTGAGCATCCTCTGCTTCTGTTACTCAGTCCTCCTTAATCCTTCTGCTGTCTCTTACTCTGCCCTTTCTTCAAAGTGCTGACGTTAGGTGGGTGTCATCACCACTTTGTCCCTTCCCACTATGTACGTTTTGAGTCCTTGGTAGTGAATAAGTTAAGTGCTGATATTTTGTTACTGCTAACAGCTTTGCTGAGCAGCAGGAGGATGAAAATCACTTTTTTTTCCAATTCATTGCTGCCCCTCAGACTTTTAATGATGGCAGTGAAAACTCAAGGCTATTCAGTATATATCCTGCTCTAGCTCAGCAAACTTATGGGCAACAGCATAGGCATCAGTGGTCTGCAGACTTGGACTGACAGATTTGATGCTGCTTTCCTATGTTTTGCCAGTACAGAAATGTCTGCTAATACAAATACTAAATAAATGTGCCATAATGACTGACGTGCCCGTGTGTACGTTAAGTAGTTCTCGATGTCAGACTCAAGGTGCCCCTTGTTAGACTTGATGAACATGTTTGGGTCCTTATGTCCAGTCTAAAACCGTCTTCTAGCAGTTTGTGTCTACTGTTAGACCTTGTCTTCCCTTAGGGTGCCCTGGTGAAGAGATGTTCTCCCATTCCTAATACACACCCCTTTATATACTTATAGTCTGCCACCAAGTCATCCTTGGGCCTTTGCATCTCCAAGCTGAAGAGTCCTATGGCTCTTAGCCTCTCCTCATAAGGCCTGTTCTCTTGACCTCTGATCACGTGCATGGCTCTCCTCTGGATTCTCTCAAGCTTCTCCACATCCTTTCTAAAGTGTGGAGCCCAGAATTGGATACAGTACTCCAGCTACAACTTCACCAAGGTCAAGTAAAGCAGGAGGATGACTTCTTGGGTCTTGCTTAAGATTCATCAGTAGATGCAAGCCACAGTTTTACTTGCTTTGCTGACTGCAGCATTGTATTGGTAGCTCATGTTCATCATATGGTCAGTCATGACCCTCAAGTTTCTTTCAGTTGTGGTGCTAGTGAGTGTGGTGCTCCCAAGTCTATAAGTATGATGTTGGTTTTTTCTCCCAAGGTAGAGCACCTTGCATTTTTCCATTTTGAATGTCATCAAGTCTTTATCTGCCCACCTTGTGAGCCTGTCTAGGTCAGCCTTAATTGCCAGCCTGTCCTCTAGAGCAGTGGTTCTTAATCCTTTGTACCTTTATGTTCCACCAAGCATTGGTTCCAAAAACCCTGGTTCCATCATGCTAAACAACGGTGGGGGGGAAGTGTCTCCTGGTGACTAGTCAGTGAGCTCTCGCCTCCGCTACCCTGTGGGCACGACCCAGCATGGGTGGGGACAGTGAGGATCTCTCTGTGAGCTGCTGCCGCTCCCACCCTGACAACGTGCCCCCTGTGCCTGGCGCCACTTTGATTTTGACTTTGATTTTGCTGCTGTCCTTGTTGCAGCCCCGCATGCAGGAGGCATTTCACGGGGGAGTGTGGGGCAAGTGATGGTGAGAAGATCCCTGTGCGGCTCCTGTGCTTTGCTCCCAGAGGCTTCACTGAGGTATTACTGTAATTATTTTCAAAACTTCTTGTCCCACCTAGATGACCTCTGCGCCCCATCAGCGAGGTGCATTCCATGGGTTGAGAAACACTGCTCTAGAGTGACCGCACTTCCCCATAATTTGGTTCCTCTGTGAACTTAGCCAGTCCACTTCTGACACCAGAATCCAGGTCACTTATGAATCTATTAAAGCGTACTGGTTCGAGTACTGAGCCTTGGGGGATACCACTGGTCACCATGTGCCATGTTGTCACTCTCTGGGTCTGACCACGGAGCCAGTACTCCAGCCACTGGACTGTAAGTTTTTCGAGGCTGCATTCCCCAATTTTACCATGAGGATATCACAGGAGACCAAGTCAAAGGCTTTTTTGAAATCTAAATATATGACATCAACCTCTCCTTTGTCCAGATGATGTGTCACCTGGTCATAGAAGGAAATTAGGTTGGTCAGGCAAGGCCTACCCACAACAAAGCCATATTGGCGCGCTCTCAGAATGTTGCTTCTGTTAGCGGTTTCTTTGATAAGCGCTTTCATAATATTAGAATGATTGCCCTTACTCTGGTAGTCCTGCGTCCTGTCAGGCAGGGTGAGCCCCTTGAGCTGATGGAAAACTGACACAAAGTAATTGCTTTTTCCTGGGTGTTGGTTGTTAACTGCCCTGTTTGGTTCAGCAAGGGTCCAGTGTTGCCGCTGTTTTTATTCTGACTTCCCACATATTTGTAGAAGGACTCTTTATTGTCCTTGATTCCTGTAGCCAGTTTGAGTTTGGTTTCAGCCTTGGCTTTTCTGGTCTACTCCTCACAGATGCAGGCCAGTGCTGCATAATCCTCCTTAGGGCAGTTTCCGACTTCCATTCCTTTATAAGCTTCTCTTTTCAGATTTAGGAGTTCCCTCTTGAGCCAAGGGGGTCTTTCAGCCCTTTTGCTACCTTTTCTATGGGCTGGAATGGACTTCCCTTGAGCTTTTGGGATCATGTCGTTAAGGAGCGACCACTCATCATGGACTCCTCCCTGTCAGATCATGGTCTCTCAGCCTCAACAGCCAACCTCCTGAGCTTGTGAAAGTCAGCTTTCCTAAAGTTGAAGATTTCTGTCTTGCTGACCTGATTTTTTTGCCAGCTTTGTGATGGATAGAGAAAATGATCAACTTGTGATTACTTGCCAAGCTTCCCTTCAGTCCTCAGGTCACTGATTAGATCATCCCCTTTGGCCAGTACCAGATCTAGCAGTGCCTTACCTGCTGTCAGCCCAGAGACTTCCTGAGTCAAATAGAGCTCATCAGTGTAAGTGAGGAAGCTTTGTGACCAGTCACATTTGGCTGAATGCTCTTCCCATGAGATGTCGGGGTGTTTGAAGTCGCCCATGATGACTGCACCGAGAGCATGCAGCGTCTGCCAGTTCCCTAGCAAAGTTGTGGTCAAGCTCTTCTTCCTGGTTAGGAGGTCTGTAATAAATTCCTACAGTTATCCCCTTCAGCACGTTCTCCCTGTATTCTAACCCAGAGGATCTCAACTTGCCATCCTTGGGTGCCAATTTCTGCTTGTAGGGAAGTGTTCTGCTCCTTCACATAGACAGGTACACCCCTGCTCTTCCTTGCAACATGATCCTGCTGGTACAGGGTATAGCCATCAATACCTGTGGTTGAGTCATAGGTGGAGTCCCACCAGGTCTCCATTATCCCTGTGAGATCATATTCATTTTTGCTTGGCAGTAGGACCAGTTCATCCTGTTTGTTCCCCACTTGTGTACAGACAGCTAAGTCTGCCATTGGAAGCCTTGGGCTTCCCTGTCCTCTTAAGAGTCCCATTCCAGGGCTGGTGTAGGAATGACTTCCTTTGTGTTACCTGCCGGGCTGATTCTGTGGTTGTCACTACCAGGAGTTGCACTAGTGACTGTTTGCCCATCTGCCTGATTTGAGACTCCCTGGTTTACGTGCAGTCTGCCTGTTGAAATACCAGGATCTTCAGGCATGCAATGTGAAGTAGACTGGGGTGGCCAATCTGTAGCATGTGTGACGTAAGTGGCATACTTGGCCAGTTTGTGTGGCACATGACGGATCTGGCAGTGAGAACAGCAGCAGATAGGGCAGGCAGGAGACAACTGAGCAACAGATTGTGCAGGGCAAAGGAATTGGAGGTGTGCTTGAGGGACCTGCCAAAAGCATTGGCCCTTACTGAACTACACTTTCTATTTTTCCTGTTTCTGTATGTGGAACTCAGTGGATCAGGTGCTCAGGATTTTTAATAGTATTACATATTAATTTGGTTTCAACTGCATTAATGGAACAATATGGACTTTCTGAGCTTGGGAGTGTGGGGGAGGAGAGGACAGAAAGCACTAATCGTTCCTGTTCTGCTTTGGAAAATCGGCTTGTATTATAGATAAATCGTCTATGGTGACAAATACTGAAACATTCAAACAATAATTCTTTTGTTTGGTCAATATACTAAGCAATCTCCCTGCTCTATGCTGATACTTAGTGTTTTATAGACTGTCTTGATGCAGGTGAAATTGCTACTCTCTTTGTATAATTTCTGTTGCAGGAAAGAAAGTGTATGAGATTTGTTGCATCTTGCATCAAAACCCTATCTATACTACTGGACATTGGAGGGAATGAACTGATGAATTAAGTAACCCCTGCTCGTGGCAGGTTCATCCCTGATTAAACCATCCCAATCAAGTGTCCATCTAACCTGCTCTTGCAGATTTCTAGGGATGAAGATTTCACAATGTCTTCAGCCTTTCCAGTGCTTCAGCACCCTCATAATCCAGTAAACTCTTCCTAATCCCCAACCTTAGTTTCCTCTGCTGCAGTTTGAGGCTGTTGATCCTAGTTCTACTACCTTATAGCCACAGGGCAACAATTTGTCTTGGTGGCACTCGACCTATATGACTGTGGACTGGATGAGCGGTGTGCGGCAGGTCTGCAGGTATGATCCAGCATGCTGGCCAGAGCCTGCACATTGGATCTGGCTGTGCGTTGACTTGAATCTGCATGTGACCCCCAACCATGGGGCGGGCAAAATAGGGCCCACAGGCTGGATTCAGCCCACCAGGTGATTTCATCTCCCCCACAGGTGCCCACCAACTAATTGTACCCCGCCCAGCCTGCATGCCATACTCCCACCCTTGTGCGTGGAAGGGCCTGGCCCAACCAGCATGTAGCTTCTAGGTAGGGTCCTGCTGGCACTGCTGCAGCCACCAGGGGACCCCCTGGATTTCACCAGCATCCTGCTTGCTCTGAGCACTAGGCAGAGGGTGGAGTTAAAGCTGGGCAGCAGTGCAGAGCCTGCGGCCAGAGGGTGGCAGGAGCACGGAGCTCGGCTGGGCAGGGTGTGAGCAAGGGTGGGGACCCCCTACATACTTTCTCCCCTTGCCCCCCGCCCCCCAATGACGCAGAGCCCCCAGCAGTGGTGGCAGCAGCAGGTGGCAGACACTTGGTGCTTGTGGCCCATGCAGGTGCTGCTGCCTGGCAGCACATGGCTCTGGCCAGCACTGCATGTGGGGAGCCCTGCTCCCTGCTTCCTAGCATAGTCCCAGGACCTGCATGGCAGGGGGCAGGTAAGGCTTGTGTGATAGAGGCAGACTGGCCTGGCTGTGCTTCTTGCTGTAAAGTGCAGTGCTGGCCAGAGCCACGTGTTGCCAAGCGGTAGTGCTGCCTGCTGCTGCTGCTGGCAGGGGCTCTGTGCCATGCGGGGGTATGTGTGTGGAGGGGTTCCTACACCCCCTCAGACCCCACAAATGCTACACAGCCCCCCACATGTACACTCCCCATGTACCCCATTGCCCTTCCACACACAGCTGCACACCCCACACACAATATATAAAAGTAAGACTTTATTTTTGAGTTATTATACAATCACCTCTACATACACTGCACAAACACAAATTGTGACAAAAAATTTTTTGTAATAAAATTAAAATATGTTATAGTAGGTGTTTGACTTCTAGCATATTATTTGCTTTTTTTCCGGTTCCAAGATGGCACCCCCCTCTCCCAAAAGGAGTACTTCAGGAGGCAAAGGGAGGGAGTTCCGGTGGCAAAGGTCAGGGGTTAGTGGCAGGACTTCTGGTTCTAAGAGAACAACTGGGGGTGGGGCTACTCTTGTGGCTCTTGACAGCTCATTAAGCAACACTTCACTTGAAATAATTGCCTGCTCCTGCCCTAAGCTGTGTACTGGATCTGGTTCTGTGCCAACCTGACTTCACTCACTGGCCCAGCTGCACGCCAGCATGGTCTAGTGTGCAGGGCCAAGTCATGTAGCCTGTGGGGCTCCCCAAGCCTGGGTTTGGAGATTTGGCAGCAGGGGAGCAGCAGTTAACACTGCTGCCACTCCCCCACTGCTGATCTTCTGGGGCTTAGATGACATGGGTCTATAGGCTGCAGAGGTTGAGGACTGGCTTATTTCTACCCTCTTTATAACTTCTCTTCAGATTGTTATGGAATCCCTTCTCACTCTTGTCTTCTCCAGACTAAATAGTCTTAATTCTTTAAGCCTTTCCTCTTAAGTTGTGCTTCCCTATGCCTTGTTAGAGAAATGAAGTGATTTACCTTGTTCTATTCCTATCCTTTGTTGTTTTCTCTATTTAAAATGTAACTGTTTCAGGGTTGGGGACTCTCTCTCTAGAATGCTTAGCATAATTGAGCCCTGGCCTTGTTTGAATCTTCTAAGATGTTA
This sequence comes from Crocodylus siamensis, assembly GCF_052110815.1. Taxonomy (NCBI): domain Eukaryota; kingdom Metazoa; phylum Chordata; order Crocodylia; family Crocodylidae; genus Crocodylus; species Crocodylus siamensis. Next base: position 18,918,453 of record NC_143409.1, on the reverse strand, counting down.
ATGTAATCCAAAGACTGGGTTATAGAAAATGTGCTTAAAACAGTAGAATGATGTAATGAATTGCACGTGGTCTTTAGATTTATAGAACAGCAACAAGCACCTATATAAATAATATGGGCACCTGTGACGCACACTTCAATCAAAGTAACAGCTAAAGAACCAATTGGAACAAACAACCCCCCCCAGCCAATCAGCAAACTAAAATCAACAACACTTTGGACACGTGCCGGAATGTTCTGTTTGTCCCGACATGGAGGTGAAGTCACTAAGAACGTGTACATTTATTTGCATTACATTTTGCATGTTGTGGTACCTTTTTGATTATTTTCTGACTGTCCCAAATAAAAATGAGTTGGAGGAGATGCTCAGCATATACCTTTTATGGTGAACTTGTTTAGATACTCTTTAAAGATTGTGGTTTCAAAAGCCCTAGTCTGGCTGTTGACTTTTTTTCTTTCTGTGATGTTGGTGTATGTGTATATTCCAGCCCCTTACCAAATTCCAGTAGATAGAGCCATGAAAGTTTCAGATTGAACATCTAGAAGAGACAAATAAGACGGCACTCAGTCTGCTGAGCAAAATTATTAGTGTGCTTAAGTTTTACTTAAGGTTTGTATATCAAGTATGTAAAAACAGCATTTTTGATTGGGATGCCGGATATTGTGGTTATTGGGATACCAGATATTGTGGTATTAAGAACTCAAGCTTGATTCTGGCCTTGAATTATAAGAGTTAAAAGTGGCATTGCCTTCAGGGTTTCTGTTTCCTATATTTGGAGAGGGAAGCTTAAATTGAGAAGGAGAGAAACCTGAGGTGTAGAACATTTATTTAAATTAAATATGATTTTCATGCCTAATCATGTATCTTTAAGATCTGCAGCTTAAGAAGCATAAACCATTGGAAGTCTTAATAAAATAAAGACAGGTGGTAATACTGTATAGCCAGAGTACATAAACAATAAGTGAAAACTGTCACTTCTGTTTTGGCCAAGATATAAACTTTGCATTGATTCGGACAACTCTGTGCCTGTATTTTGTCTTAAAATGGATGTGATGCTAATACTTTTGCATCAACCTTCTGCATATTGTTATGATATTATTTGGAATGTAGCATTTGTGTTGAATAAAGTAATACTTTTCACAGAATACTTATTATGTATGAAATTGACCAATATCTTGGCTATATTTCATGAACAAACATTATTTAGGTTTGCTAAATATTTAGTCTTGATGTGCTTCCAAAGTGAATAATTGCTTAAATATAAACATGGTGACTGGGTTCTGTGGCAAATCTGGGACCTATGAGTCAAACCTTGGTAGGAAAAGGGTAGAACCAATTTTGGATTTTTACTGCTGTCTGTCTACCTAGGTGATAGTTATTGCTGTGGAAGTGACAAAGAAACAGTTTTTATAGAGGGTAAGCTGTATGCTCTGCATAACTGCCTGTGTTCTTGGCTTTTTTTTCCTCTGCCTTCAATAAGTGAACATGTAGTTTGGCATGGTCTTTAAAGCCTGTATATAATATGCAAGAAACTTCTTCCTGAGCTTCTCCCTTTATTTAACAGGTATTTTAGCTGTCTTGCCAGACTAAACAATATTTTGTTCACTGGGATGACTCACCAAATGAGCCATGATCAGTTAAAAAGGCTGAGTCAAGGGATTTGTCAGGCTCTCTCATAATCCTGAAAAGGGTTTTATGTTCTTTGACTGGGGAACAAGATATGGCGTCTGGGGACTTATGCTCCCCTTGGCAGTTTTATAAATAAAGGACTGGATAAAAGTAATGCCGACAGGGATTTGCTTATTTCACTGTAAATTAGAACTAGTCAGACCTAGATTTGAATCGGTAGTTGGTAATTAATTAGTATAAACCTTGCATTGTCAGTAGCAGTGCCTATGTGTACTGTTGAAAGATTATACGTTATAGTACAATGAAATTAAAGGCACTGCCAGCCTTACGAACGTGATTTGTGGGTAAAAATGAATGGTATTAAGCTTCCATGAAATATGAGATGCATCATGTGGCTCTTACTCAGGGCTGGGGAGATATGGCCCACAGGCTGGATCTGGCTCACCAAGGGATTTTATTCAGCCCACAGGGGGTCCCTTGGCCCTGCCAGGCACAGGGAGCAGCCCGGGCTTTGATACGTGTGGCTGGTCCCGCTGCTTTGTCCAGTGTACCCAGGCCAGTCTAGTAATCTACCACTTTATGGATCTTTGGTGAGTTGCTATGGGGGAGGAGGGGAGTGACCCAGCCTGCAACAGCTCACCAAAACTCCTTAAGTGGCCCCCCCAGCTCAAATAATTACCTGCCCTTGCTCTTTCAGTTCATAATTTAAAAGTTCACAGTAAATTATAAACCTTTTATAGTAGTCTCCAAGGAAACATGGACAAGACTTTAGGTGGGACTTTGAAAAACTGCTAATGGGGTTAGAGGCCCAACTTGCAGTGGAAAGTAAAACTTACGTAGATTTCCAAAGCCAGTTACAAATCATGACAGTCAAGCAAATTCTTTCTTAGATATCTAGGTTTTTGAGTAATAGGCTCTCTTATCAGAAACCAATAAAGATGAAGACATTGCCAACTTCTGTTTCCCAAAAATAAGACCAATGGCTGGTTTGGCCATTTTCAAAAACACTTCAGTGACCACTTGTATGTCTAGCATAGCCAATAATTACCTACTTTTATATTTTCTTAAAATTTACATTTTATGGTTTTAAAATAAAAATCGTTCTAGAATCGGTAGAAGTGGATAAAATAGCCAGTTTGCTATAGAAGAGAAAAAAATATTGTGTTCCATTTGAAACACTGACAAGTGCAAGGTGATGCACGTGAGGAGGAACAACTGGCACCAAACCTACAGGCTGGGGAACTCCCTTTTCGTCAGTACAGAGGCAGAAAAGGATCTTGGAGTCGTCATTGATCCCAAGATGAACATGGGCTGGTAGTGTGGGGATGCTTCCCTATATCCCCCCTCCCTGGGAATGTGCATGATGGTAGAGAGCCAGCCCTTGGCCATTCCCCTGCCCCAGGTGAGCCACCTGTCCCACTCCCTGGCTGGGCCCGGTAGCCACACATTCCCACTTGGGCCTCAGGCACCACCTTGGCTGGGCAGTGCTTCTAGTCTCAGCTACCAACTTTGCCCAACCCCTTCCCTCCCCATGCCCCACCCTATGCTCTTACCTGCAGGGAGCTGGGGGATCTGCTTTCTACCACTGCCTGGGGCTGTATTGCTGGCCATATGTATGCCTGCAAAGTTTCCCTGTGGTTTTTTCCTGCAAAGGAGTTAATCCACATTTTTCCACGGGGACCGGAAAACCTGGATCCCTACACGTGATACTGGGACCATAGTTGAGTGTGTCAAGGAGATTCTGGGACAAATGCTGTCCTGGAATCATTCAGCTTGAGATCACCATGACTTGATACAGTTTTCACTTGCTTTATGATGCACATGCTTTCCTGGAAAACAGCGCATAATTCAAATTCACATAAAGGGAACCCACTTTACAATGTAACAAATAGGGATACATTCCAATACCTTGACTGTGCTGACCCCCAGACCCATTTCTACCATTTTTACAAGACAACTTGAGTACTTGTCAACAGCAGACAGTACACACAAGCACAGGGCACTATCACAATGGGGATGGAAAGTACAGAAATGTGTGTTGCAGACAACAAGTGAAGAGCAGAGATCTGCACAGGCAGAGGCAACCTGATCCACACAAATCTGCACAGCTCCACACAAATCAGCCCATGTGGGGCCCCGCCCCCCACTCCCATGGGGACTGGACCTGAAGAAGCTGCTGTGTTGGGGGCGGGGCGGGGGGGTAGCAAGTGGCTGGATGTGGAGCTGCCACTTCGCCCGGCTTTGCACCACTGCTGCTCTGCCTGGTTCCATGGGGCCCCTCAAAGCTCGGGGCCTGGGGCAGTTGCCCTGATTTGCACCCCCTGCCCCGGACAGCTGCACACAGGAGATCATATTTTAGTGTGCATCACTCCCACAATGCACCACAAAAAGCAGCTGATTGTGGGCTTTCATCACACTGATCTCATAAGAGTGAATTTACCTCGCATATAATGAATTTTTGGTATAAAACGAGTCATTGCATAAGAGTGAATTCCAACATACAGACCCCGCATAAAGCAAGGGAAACCTGTATTTATGTTTCAGGAGTGTCCTGCCTAATTAAGGATGGGTGGGAACCCTAGTTGGCAACCCTCAGCATGTGACCACTGGCTGCTTGGAAATTGTTGCCTGTCATTCTAGTACCTTAGCATCCACTGTAATAACAGGGGCCTTTTGCAGGTGTGCCACAAATTAAGCCCTGCATTATGCCCAGATGCCCCATCCCCTTACCCTGCCCGATCTGCTGGTTTTGCTTTCTGCTCTATATCCAATTTGCTCTGTGCCACAAACAGAGGGTGCCCATGCCACCTGTTGTGGCATGTGTCACAGGTCAGCCACCCTATGTTGTAACTGCTTTGTTGTGTTTTTAAAGTTGAGCTGAGTTACTGTAACCTTTTAAGAAAATGGACAGTGTTCCTTTAGTATTCTAACTCTTTGTATTTGAATCACTCTGTGGACCACTTCTGAAACTCAAGCCATATGTGCAGAACTAATATTAAAGATTTTAACTAATATTAAAGATATTTCTTTAACTTGATTTTTTTCTGTGGCTTTTAGGAAGCAGTGTAGTGTCAAGATTTAAGATGGTGCTGTAAAGCATGTGGCTTATGAAATATCTGAAAAATAGTTAAGATTAAAACCACAAGGCACTATGACATCGCTTTAAAAATTAAACCCTGAAGTTTTGAGTGTGTGGGATTCAGATGGAAAAACCTGCGTTTAGAAGATTTGACTGTTTCATCATGGGGGAGATGGAGAAATGTAAAAATCAGTGTGTAGTTTCTTTCATAGAAGTTTTGGGGAGGCTAAACTCACCGTAGTGTATTGTTTATGATAGGTTTCCAGAAAAAAGTTATAAATAAATGTTTGTTCTTTTAAGTATGTATCTATCCATAGTATACATGTACCTTCTGTGTCTGAGTTTGGCCTCTTACAAATTTTATATCTATTGTTGCATATGTACTCTGTGCTGTCTCCTATTTTTAATTTTTTTTTTTTCCCCCTGTGTGAGGATGTAAAAGGTAGAGCAGCTATGGGCTTTCTTACACAGTCCTGCTAGTAAATGTCTTTTGGTACACTCCGGCTTTGCTTATCAGTATCGAAGTGGGTACGGGAAAATGGTTTGAGGTCCCATCCAGGGACTTTGAACAGTTTTATGCCCATCTTACTCTAAAGTCAATCATCTTCAGGAGGCCTGGGAAAGGTTATAGCAGCTAAAAAAATCCAAAGAAGCTAAACTTCATTGGGACTCTTCTTCCCATGGTTTTGGACCATGAATTATCAAGCATTATGTCCAAAGTGCAGTTTGCTAGTGCATGCTTTAACCACTACTTGAAGAAACTACCTTGGCATGGACCTCACTCTGTTCTTTTGACCCTCCTCTTTAGATTCCTTATTGAGGGCTCCTTTTACCAATTTAGCCTTAAAGGATATTGTGATGTGTGAATGACTTTCATACTTGCTTTGTATCCTTTGTCCTTTATGCTGTTGTATGGGATACATGCCTAGTCTAATTGAACATAGCTCAGAAGACTTTTGGATTTGCTAGCACGAGATGTGTATGCCCACATATTGGGATCCACCCTGACTACAATATCTCAAAGAACAAGATTTGCTATAGAGCAGGGGTGGACACAATGGCAGATCTGGCCAGCAGTTGGACTCCATTTCCCAGCAGCCCCTGCCCACGTGGCTGGGATGGTCTCAATGGAGACCCCAGCCACTGTGCTGGCAGGGTGCATGGCAGGGTGGGGGGCTGCTCAGGAGCCTCTGGGATCTTGTGGTGGGGCAGCTTGGTCTGGTGCGTGGGCACAATTATGATCTGCAGCCTGCATGCTCTGGGCAGGGGCGTGCAGGCAGCAGGTCATGGCTGTGCCTTGGATTGGGACCATGCTGTTATTGCTGCAAGGAGTTGGGACAGAGCCATGATCTGCTGCCTGGGCGCCCCTGACGAAGGGTTTTTAAACCCAAAAGCTTGCCAAAATTGTTTTTTTCCAACCATTTAAGTTGGTCTAATAAAAGATATCAGATTCACCCAAAGAACCTTGTCTGCCTATATATGTGTGTGTGCGCGCGTGCATATATAGTGACCTTTCATTTTAATTATGGATTTGGGGGTTCTCATTGGAGATTTTGCAATTTTTAATGAGAGAATTTGCAGTTTCTTTTATCAGGCAAATCCAGGATCCCTGGACATTACGTCCCTGTTCTTAAATGGAACATCCCAACATAACCTTGATTTCTACTGGTCACACAGAAACGTTACTGATCACTACAATTTATACCCCTGGTTCTAGTCTGTGGCAATGGATAAAGTGCACGAATCAGATGTGTGTTCCGTTTACAGAAGTGGAAGCTAAAAATAAGACTAGGATGAAATATACTGTGCAAATACCTTCATGGGAGAAGAGAGGTGATGACGATGCAAACTAAGAGGTGTTTGTGAGGGGCAGTGCACATCACGATGGTTGAGATTTGTTTTAGTTAACTTATTCATAATGTTTCTTTAAAGAAGTGTGTTTTGAAAAAGGAAATTGACTGTTGAAATATGGCAACAATATGCAGAAGGAATGACCAAAGGATAGTAGAATAAATGTTATGGCCCAGAACGAGAGGTGTTAGTGAAAGGTATAGTCAAACAGCTTGCTCTCAGCAAAGAGGATATTACAGGAATGATAGATAAATAAAACATAGCTACTATTTGCTGTGCAAAACGTATTTGTAGGGGTGCACCAATATATCAGTTGGCTATTGGACTGGCACTGATAAAAGGAGAAGTGATGTTACTTGTGTTCTTTTTGGTTGTTGGGCACACAGCTATAATTATGGGCTACAAAACACCCTGGCAAGCATAGTCCGGTCCTCATGCCTCACCATCAGCCTGAGCCCATGGCAGACTACAGGTCTTGGTAGGCAGAGGGAGGGGAAGGGGGTGCTGGGGAGCAGTTGCAGGGCACTGCGCTTAGGAACAAAGGGACCATTATCATCTCCTGCTGCTGCTGCCGTGCCAGTGCCATGCATGCAGCAGGGGTCTGAGCACTGGAGTTGATGTGGAGACGTTGGGCTACGCATGGGCAAGGTTAGGTGTTGCACGAGGGACATCCCAATCTGCTGGGCATCGGGCGCCTTTGCAAAAGCAGCCTCTCTCCAGTGGCTGCAGGAGCTCAGCTGCATGGGACCTGCTGGCACTGACACAACGGTGTGCTCTGGGCTCCAAATGTGCCCAGTGCCACTGTCCACACAAGGGTCCGTCCCATCTGCTCAGGGTGACAACACAGGTTGTGTGGGAAGTGGAGCTGTGGGTGAGGTAAGGGGATGACTTGAGTGGGAATAAGGCAGTAACCACCTTCCTCAGCAAGGGCCAGAGCAGGCAGGAAGCGCATGCGTGTGTTATAAATGCAACACAAATGAACAAAAAGATTTATTTATGTCAGTAGTTTAAAATGCCTTGCACTATTACTGAATATTGGTTATTCGATCAGCATTGGCCAATATGGTTGGTTAATCTTTGGCTATCAGTAGTGGCCAAGAAAATCTTTATTGGTTCACCTCTACTTTATTTCTTTGTTACCAGATCCTCGCCTTTCTTTTGTTTTATCTGCTTTTGTCAAAAATAAAGATTGTAAATTCTTTGGAGCAAAGAATCCCCCCCACCAATATTTAGCGTCAGTCTCATTGGGTCTTAATTCCTTTGTATAGTATCTAGAGGCAGTACGTTTTTTGTTTTGTATCATTGTTTAAAAAGTTTGTGAAGGGCTATGATATTGAACTTAATGGAAAAGTCAATAGGAACCCCTCAGATAAGTTTTTAGAAGGCTAATTGTTTTTAGCTTAATATTAGGTGATCCAAAGAGAAGCATCTATATACAAAAGTAGAACCAGGAGCAACTTACTTTTTTCCTATTTTTGTTCTTGTATCATTCCAGATACTTTTGATCCTGAGTGCAAAAAAGTAAGTTAGAAAACAAAACTTGATTTCAGAGAAAATTATTTTTTTCTGAGGCCAATTATGTCAATCTAAGGTCAGCCAAGATCATCCCTCCTGCAAGTGCCACCAGTACGCCAGGTCTGCATGGTGAAAACCTGTGGGAGGTCACTCTCAGCAGTTGCTTCTCTGGAATTTCCCTCCTTGAGGGCAGAGCCCAAGCTTAGACATCTTCCAGAATCACCATAAGACCTTCTTATTTGAGAAGGCATTTAACACAAAACTAGACTGCAATATTATTTAGAGGGGGTCTCTACTTTTATGTCGATATTCTAGTTCCCTATTGTTTTGTTTCCTTGTTATTCTCTTATTTTAGAAATTATTTTATTTTCTTATTGTAAGCTTTCCTGAAACGTTGTGGGGAAGTGCAGCATATAAATCAAATGAATAAATAAACTTATTAGTAACTATATCTAATTTTTGGATACTTAACTTTCAACACTTTTATTCAAAATCAAGTCCAAAGGAGTCCATTTCAGAATTCAGTTTACATTCAATGCTTTTTTTATCTTTCTGAAATTGATAAACTGCATACTTGAGTGTTACCCTATAAAGCAGTGGTTTTCCAACTTCTTAATGTCACAGAACTTTATTACTTCTGTCACAGAACCCCTACATCTGGTTCTGGGGGCTGAGAGCTGGGCAGAGCCGGGTGACCCGACTCAGCAGTGGTGGGGCGGTGCCTCCCGGCCTGCTCTACCATTATCCCAGTCTCTTTGAGGAATCACAATTTTCCTATTGCAGAGATCCAGGGTTCCACAGAACATGGTTTGAAAACCACTGAACACAAAATATGAACTTGGTAATGTAAGCAATCTCTCAAATAACCAACTTCTCTCTATCCCTTGTATAGGTAGCGCATGCATATATTTAGGTTAACATTGGAAATTTGATCATTTGGATATGATCAGGTCCCTAGTGGGGGGGCGCAAATTGGGGTGACCACCCCAGGCCTCACACCCTGCTTGGGGCACCTCTGGATATGGTAATAATACTTGTCTCGATTTAGCAGAAGTAACATCTGCTTTGTATTTAAGTGGGTATTAAACCTTTGCCTTATATGAAAAACACCATGTATCTGCTATACAACTTCATGTAATCTGTGTAAAGATTGAACCATTTGTAGAATACCAAAGTCTGTTTGTTTTTTAATCTAGGCCAAAAATTTGCAATCAGTGAGGATCCATAACTTTCAATAAAAATCAAGTGATATTTGTCATCCTGAATTATTTACTTGGTATCTTCTTGCATCTAAAACTGGTAAATGGATCTGGGTAGTGAAGGTTGTGTTAATTGTACAGAAGAACTTGATAAAATAGTTACTTTTTAAAAAACAAAAATCTCTGAGAAACAGGTTAGGAGTTTTACTGCTAAACACTTTCATGTAGAACAGGATTGTCAACAGGAGACTTTCAAAAAATATTACTTCTTGTGTTAAAGGAGCTGTTGGTATGCTCAAGATACTGATCTTAGTTAAATTGTTATTTAGCTTGAGCTGTGCTTCTGAATCCATCTGTTCTACTGTTCAGATTTTTTTTGTTGTTATAATGACTTTTAATAAGATAAACAACCTAAATTATTTTTGAATGTTTTTATTTTGGTGAACGAGGCTATTTTTGACAGGAAAATATTTTCATATGAAAAATATCAACCTGCTCAACTGTTCTGCTCCCATAAAAGTAGAGCTGTTAAACCAGGCAAATGGTTTAATGTAGAACAGGATGTTCAGCATAGCATTGGTTCCCCTTATGCAGAACAGGATCTCTGTCTACTGAGCTATGGGTTCTTTGAGAAAGGGCTTATCCACATGAAAATGTGCTGTGATTCCAGTTGATGACTTACTTTTTCAGAGCAAACTTTCTCATAATTTAAATCAGTGAAGCTTTCCCTCATAGACAAGGCCAAGGGTTGTTTTTGCATGTGGGAAGGAGGTAGGAAACCCTGAAAATTTAATACACAAACACATTGCATTGTTTATCTTGAGTTTTTTTATATACAGCAAACTTAACCCTGAAAAATTATCAGCTATATGCTAGGTCCTATTACCAGCAAAAGGCATTAACAACAGCTTAACCAATGTACGTCACAAACATAACTGCCAAAATAAAAGGGCTAGGGACAGACATTACGCATAAACCATTTTAAGCAATCAGAAACTTGTTTAAACTTGTAATAGAACAGATGTTCAATGTATATAAACCAGTTTGAAAATGGCCAAAACCAGTTTGAGATAAACCTGGTTGAATGTAGTATCAGACTTAACTGATTTGGGTCAAACCAGTTTATGCAATGTCTGTCCCAGGCCCCATCCTGGTTTAAGTTAAATCAGACTCCCCCAGCATCCCAGATGCTTTGCTGGGTGGAGCTCTGCTCTGTGCTCCAGCCCAGCAGGACTAGCCCCTCCCCTCTGCTTCCTGGCTGCAGCTCCAGCAGAGACTGCAGACAGAACAGGGTTAGCCTGGCTTCCTCCTGCCCCCTCTCAGTTCAAACAGCGATTCCCCCACCCCTCTGCATTATGCAGACACCTCTTAGCATTAGCTAGCACACCACATGCTGGCTTCAGTATGTGCTGTGGGAGATGGGACAAAGGCAGACAGCGCAGTGTTGGCTAAGGGGTTTTTGGAGCTAATTAACAGGTAGCTGGTAATGTTGGTAATGTCCTTTCATTCCTTCCTTGGAAAAAGTTGTTTAAGAGCTTGAACTAATGAAGAGAGGCTTTTTTTTTTGTTTGTTGGGCTGATAAATACTGACAACTCCCTGTGTAACTCCCTGCTCTGTAACTAAATTCTCTGTTATCAAGGTGTGCAGGGAGAGGGACCCTTCCCTAATCAGAGTCTCCTGCCGGGGCCTGGCCTTGCTCCCCCTCAGTTCAGCACTGTGGAAGGGGAAGAGAGGGCTGCTCTAGCGTCCCCACTGGCTTCTAGCCTGTGCCACTGCAGGCATGTGCCAATGTTTCCATGGTCCAGAGGGGATGTCTATACTAGTTCAGCCTAGCCAGGTTAGACTAACATGCAAAGATTGAATCATTTCAGGTTCAGGCTTTTTGAACGTCTGTCCCTAGGCAAGGTGCAACTCTTCTAGCATCACGTTACCAGATCAGCAGACTTCCCTTTTAAAATGTTTTGAAAGGGACAGTGGATGGAATAAGTCTAGTCTGTGGTTAAGAGATGGAGTTTTTCATACTAGGCATAGAAAGGGTGGCATCCCTCTTGCAGAGCGGATCAACAGTTGTGTGCAAGGAGGTTGTGCTGGTAATGCAATGTGTGTTTCTAGCAGTGGAAATGTAATCTGCTATTTATAGAACAAAATATAAAATGTATAGAAAAACCTGATACATAACAGTGTCTCTGTGTGTGTATATTAGATAAAGTTCACTTTTCCTTAGCATACTGATTTTATTTTGCATGTGAGCCGGATTTGCAAAGTCCTGTCATTATCTTGGATTTGCTTATTTGTTTGCTTCTAATATCTGCTAATATGTCATCCTTAACACTTGCCCATTTCATAATCTTTTTATTAAGGAAAATGACAACCAGCTTTATTTTCATTGCATGATATTTTAAATGAGTCCATATCTGGATTTTTTATTACGTGAATTATTTATTTTCTTTCTGTTGAAACTTTGCTATGGATCTGCATAGCAGTTGTCGTTATGTAATTTTTTTTGCTTTGGGTTTTTTTTTCTTTAGGTATTACAAATATCCATATACATTTTTTGTAAAAGCAAAAGTGATTGTTAATTTTTTTTTAAAAAAAATGTTATTTCTTGTTAACGTGTTTTTGTCAGATTTAATGGTATTCTCACTGATATGAACCAAGAACAGATTCATTCCTTGGTGTGTACTTTTGGGTGCTCTTTGAACACTTCTTTCCTTCAGCAGTAAATTCAGAGATTTTTTTTTAATATAGCTTGTAATACTAAACTCTCTTTTTTGTTGTTTTATTTTGCTTTCTGTTTTGCCTGAAAAACTGGTAATTACAGAGGCATGTAATTTTAAATTGCACAGAAGCAAGTGAATCAAATGTCTGTCGGGGTTTGGTGGAGCCAAGACTTTAAAACAAACTTTAGCAAATGTATAGTGTCAAACCTCCTACTATTCCTTTCTTCTTAACCTCCCCATCATTTCCAAACCCCTCACACTCCCACCACCCCCTCCACCCTCTCTCAGCTGCTTGTTTTCCTTCTGAAAATGAATTGTATTTTGCAGGCTGGAATAAAACATAAAAGGTTTGAATTTTTCCGTGGGAAATGTGTATATATAAACACCTTTTTCAAATAACTTGTCCCTAATTTAAGATGGCTTAAAATAGTTCACCTTGTGTTGGCTTACATGCATGGGCCACTTTGAAGCTAAATTGTATTAAGCGTTAATTTTTCCAGACTATAGGATTCTTGTTCTGTTTCTGTTCAAGTACTCTGAATACTTTTAATGTCTTGCTCAATACTTACAATGAGTAAGAAGTTTTAAGGATAGTAACCTGCTTACATATATGAACTTAATTGCTATCATCCACATCCTGGCTGCCCCTTTTTTAAATGTATGTAAATGGTGACAGAAATACAGATTGTTTTGGAATTTCTGCCTTCCAGTTATTGCTTCAGGAGTACAGTATACAGTGAGATGTTACAGTCACTTGGGTAGGGATCATGATTTAGTCCCATGATAGCAGCATATATCTGACTACTGAGAACTGCTTTTTCTTCTTTTTTGTTTAATTAAGCAACCTCTTGGAAATAAATTTGTGGTGAATTCTTCTTGTCAGGAACAGTCAAACTAAAAGATAATCCTGATGACCAGCATTTTATTAAAATTACCTTATAGGATAGATACATTTTACTTTGTAATAGTCAGTTGTAGAAGACTAACATGTAAAAAAAACAAACAAACTAGTTCATTCATGGTAATGACTGCAGAAGTCATACTACAAATCCATTGGACCCTCTTTTCAGTCATTCAGATATTTCATTGCTGAAATTATCCATGGTTGGTCTCTGCCCAGGAACAAATTCATTTTGTTAAGTTGTAGGGAGGGTGCAGGAGTTGAGCTTGCATTCAAACTTCAAATGAATATATGAAGGTGCAAAGCATGAATACCGCGTATTCAGGATGTCTTTTTGCATTCAAATAGGTTTTTCAGTGTTCTCTGCTGCCAGGCTTATAGTGATTAAGGATTTCTCACCTTGCAGAGCATATGCTACAGAGACTTGCCATTCAGAAAGCAGCTGGTCTGCATCTGCCTTACAGAAACAAAATGCTGGGCTTGAACAGTGTAGGGTGATTTCTGTGGTGGGGGTCATCATGCAAGTAAACCTCAAGATAGAGTGGACTGATATGTTGTAGAGGCTTCTGTTTTCCAAGGACATTTTTATTATTACATATATGCTTAGGTGAACAGAATGGAAGTACATGTAAATATATACAGGATTCATTGCTGTTCCATGGAATGTTACCGGCAAGGGAAAAAAACCTACAAAACAAAATTAACACTTCTGCATTCTGTTTTCTTTCTTTTTAGATATAAATATTAGGGCATGTGTTTAAATGTTGCTGCTACAGCCCACAATCAAATTGTGAATTTATTTGACTGTAATTGAGCAGTCGTGCAACTCATTTTAGTGATTCCTGGAGGATACAAGCCCCAGAATACACTTTATTTTGCAATGAGAAATGTGATGCTTTTTATGAGTTGGGGTTTATACAAGATAGCAACTATTTCAAAAGAGAAATTTATCTAAACTAGGGGATCCTGTGATTTTGCTATGGAAACGCCAGGCTCAGAATTCTTTGTGGGCAAGATTATATAAATTGATTAGTGAATTTGGATGTTTAATCAACACTTGTCCTTGCTGTTGTTTCATCCTCCAAATTCTGAACCCCCATGTTCTGCAAATGGGACCTTCTGAAACCCTGGGGTTTAAAAGATCACAATTTAAAGGAGTAATGTGAAATGGATTCTTAAATTAGATTTTGCTAGTTGTCCTGTTCTGGTATTTAATTCCTAAAATAGACTAAAGATTTCTTAAGATGATATCTTTTATTGGACCAACTGTGTGGTCGAGATATAGATAAGCTTTGCAATGCAAGGCAGTCTTCTTCAGGTCTGAGCAGAGCAATTCAAATGGAGCACAGTAAAGAGTTTTAGGAGGGGTTGAGAGAAACTTCCAGGAGTGGCAGACACATAATTAGTCAAAGAAAAAAAATTACTGGATGATCAAGGCCTATCAAAAGGGAGGAGAGGTCATTCTCACCTTTCATGTGTGGAAAGAATTCAGGAGTCAGGAAAATAATTATTAAGTACTCATATCAGTATTTTGTCCTTGGTTCTTAATGTCTAGCTAGCTTATGAATTTTTCCCAAGTTTGTCTTTTGAAGATGTTAGGTCTATTTTTCCCTTGAGTATGAGGATAGTGAGGACAGAGGAGGAGTGATTGCTCTGCAAGAAATGTGTGCATCTCTCTCCTTTTATATTTTTGTTATTATATTATTATTAATCATCCCAAGCACAGGAAAAAGCTGTGATCTACAGTCAGGCCCTCAGATACCACAACATCTGCTCTGAGGAAAACACTTGTGATGCCCACCTGACCAGCCTAAAATCTGCCTTTAATGCAAGGACACTCCCATAGAGAAATAGACCATACATTTGAAAAAGCTATCCAGATACCCCAGAGTATCCTGCTACAATACAAAAAGAAAACCACCTACAACCACACACCTCTCGTGCTCATCTACCACCTCACACTGGAAGAATCAGAAGAATCATTGAACTGCGTACAGTATGTACTTGACAAAGACCAGACCTTGAGAGAAATATTCCCAATGCCTCTGTTCCTGGTTTTCAAAATGTTCCCTAACTGTATCCCAACTCATCATCTGAAGCAAACTTGCCACTGCCCAGAAGACATTGTGGGACACAGCCTTGCCTTGGCAAGAAATGCTTAACTTGTCAGCCCATCTCTGCCATTACTATCAGCGGCCTCCATAACAAAACCATCAGAATCCTACCTATGCTTTTCCCAAAAGGTGATATACCTGATCCAATACACCAAGGGCCCTCGTGACAACTGCATAGGTGAAACTAAACAGCAACTGTATGCTAGAAGGAGCTCTTGTGGAAAAAAAAAGACACTTGCATCATTAGAAGCACATTCCTCACAACAACAACTTGCTCGCTGACCATACTATGCTCATACTTGAGAGAAATCTAGCTACATCTTTAGAAGGTGAATAC
This sequence comes from Crocodylus siamensis, assembly GCF_052110815.1. NCBI lineage: Eukaryota > Metazoa > Chordata > Crocodylia > Crocodylidae > Crocodylus > Crocodylus siamensis. The sequence goes on along the minus strand of NC_143409.1, from coordinate 18,903,107 downwards.
AAATGAATAAGCAGACTGGAAACTAAGAAATTTAAGACAAAACATTGATATGTTTTATAGCACATTATAATTTTCCTGACTCCTGAATTCTTTCCACACATGAAAGGTGAGAATGACACCTCCTCCCTTTTGATCAGCTTGTTTTCTTTTTGCTAATTATGTGTCTGCTGCTCCTGGCAGTTTTTCTGACCCCCTCCAAAAGCTGTTCTTTACCAGGCTGTTTTTGGCTTGTTCTGCTCAGACCTGAAGAAGAATGTCTTACATTCAAAAGCTTGTCTAACTGTATCCCAACCATATAGTTGGTCCAATAAAGAGATCACCCTAAGAAATTCTTGCCTCTTGCATAATTTCTGGACCATGGCGGCTACATCGTCGTTCTTGCTCTAAAATAGATCGTACGTTTCACTATTTTTAAGTTTGTATTGCAGTTGTTAGTAAAACTTTAGATTTTTTATACAGTTTTTGTTTTCTACTAAGGTTTCACATTTAAAACGCTTGTTATTGTGGTCCTGGACCTTATTAAAATCCACATGCCAAGAATACTATGGACCTGAAACACAACCTTGATAGGGATATAGCTATGTGGTAATTGATAGTATATATAGCTGGTGTGTTGGTTGGTAATCAACGTCACTTTTCAATAGATGTGTCTCTTCTTGAAAAATTCAATATGTATTCACAGAATTATTGCAAACTTTTTATATAACAAAAACCTAAATAACTTTTGTTGACACCAAAGCAGTTTTATTTTGAAATATT